>NW_020884872.1:57029464-57273421 GCF_003945725.1 Corapipo altera | reverse complement strand
ATTAGGTAGTAATGTGCTTTCAGTTTTTATTTGTGTGGTTTTTTTGGAGGTCCACAGCATTGCCCTAAAGCCCTGTCAGATCATCCAAAGTTTATAATAACTGTGAAACAGAAAAAGAAGTTTTAGGAAAGTGTAAGGTGTGATATTTTGTCAGACGGAAGAAAATGTAGGGGTTCATGGAAAGTGAACATAAGGTCCAAAATTTGTGTATCCTCTGGGTTAAATTATGTTACTTGTATTATGAGATTACTGAATAGCATAATACAACTAAATCTGGAGGAAGTATGAACTAGTATAGAGAGGCACCTGTTGGTGTAAACGGGGGAGTGTGATTCGTGGTTTTGCTTATCAATTCTGTCTTAGTGACTTAATATTATGTTTACAGGGATAGTTGTGAAATTCCAAGAATTAGGCAATTTGTTTCTCATTGGCATTTCCTGTGGGTATGTTGCATATATTGCATTTTATTGTGTACTTGTACGTTTAATCTCAACATGTTTTCTTTTTTGAATACTTAGTGAAGACAATCAATAATAGAACAAACTACCCAACTGACCTGTTAGAAATAAATTATGTGGGTGTGCTGTAGCTTGTTCAGTTGTACTCTGAAAATACTTCGAATTCTGATGAGTGGGTGACTCCACTTTTCCTGTCACAGTAATCCTTTGTGTAACATTCGCCATGTTTTTGGAGTAGTGATATTGTTATCATGTTATCTCTTTTTACTCAGCAAAATGGAAGCCTGTTGGCTCAGTTGGAATTTCAGAACCAGAATTTACTGGCACAAAAATCTAAGTTTTATTTTGCCAGAGTATAGTTTGGTTTACTTTTGTATGCTCCAGAATTTTAAAAGTATAATTAAATATGAGCAAAAGCCACATTTTCATTAGAAATGAAGAAAAAAAAAATCATCCACATCCTATAGGGCACCGTAGGAACTAATGGCTTGATCATTTTTAGCTATGTAAACAGTACATATCTGTGGCATACCACAAATTCTTTCTGACTTGTCTCTCTAATGGGGCAATAAAATGGAATTTTTAAGGAATTGTGAAAAAATATTTTTCAGAATAGCTGCAGATCATTTCAGGTTTTTAAGAAATTCATTTTAAAGAAGGTTGTTCATAACAGTAATAAAAGTCTCTGTTTTGCAATGTATCATGATTGTTAAGAACTCCCTGTACATTAGATCTTGAGGTTTTTGTTTCTGCTTTTCAGTGTTTTATGGAAACTCCAGGACACTGGATCATCTGCAACTGGAAAGAGCTATGTCTCTTAACTTCCAAAGCTGAAAATGGAAGTCACTACTGAATGTCATTCTTGTTTCATATTTAATATGCTTCTATTTTTAATATATTTTTTTAAAATGCCGGTGCATCTTTAT
Source organism: Corapipo altera (assembly GCF_003945725.1). Classification (NCBI taxonomy): domain Eukaryota; kingdom Metazoa; phylum Chordata; class Aves; order Passeriformes; family Pipridae; genus Corapipo; species Corapipo altera. The sequence continues at coordinate 57,272,037 of NW_020884872.1, read as the reverse complement.
GGTACTATATTTACTTTACAAAAATCATTTATTCAGTTTTGTTTATAAGTCTCTTAACTGAAGTCATTCTGCTGTGGTACAAGAATTCCACAGCTTAATTACATTCCTCAGGAAATAAGAATCTTATACTTGGAATAATGTCAAATACAAAGGAACTAAATCATGACTTTCATCAACTTCTTTTACCTCACACAAATCCCAGAATTCTAAAGCTTTAGGTATTTTCTATTTTTGTTGTACAACTATATTTCAGCATGAAGGAATGGGTTTTGTTTGACTGTTTTTCTTAACTATCACTGGTGTTGAGACTGTTTGGTTTAAGTTCATACAAAGTTTCCTGGGAGCCAGTTGCACTTTCCAACTGGAAAGAGTTGAAGGAAAATGATTTGTAGGTGTGTAAGTCATGCCCCAACTGTACATCATAAAATATTACATATGTTTTAATGGATTCTATACCTACATTTTATGTACTTCTTATGGATTTGCAAAGTGATTATATGTTGTCAAATCTAATACTGCATTTTTTGTGCAGTATAAATGATTTTCTGTATTTTTTTTTCCATCTAACTGTTTACACAAGTAATGTGTATACATTACAGATGTGTAAACCATTAATAGCTTACAATGAGCTGCTCACATTGGTTTTGATTCTTATATCTGCCTTGAATGATTTAGTCCCCTGGCCCTTTGATCTTAGTGTTAGAAATTCAGGTGTACCTTTTCTGGTAGGATTTTGAAATGGCTGAGTTGGTAGGATTGCAATGTTATAAGTGTAAAGAGGGAATTCAAAAGGCAGTTGGCTTGTTTTTCAAGACTCATCCATTTAAAATTTTTGCATCAGAGAAGTTATTATAGAGCTTCTTGTTAAAAATTGTGTGTGTCAAAGAAACTACCTTAATGGAATGTGAGGTGGGGTTGAGCATTGTGCTTAAACAAGAAGATACAAAGCCAGCTCTAAACATGGGCTTCAGTTTTGCTGCTTTAGTTTTGTTTGTAAGATGGACCACACAGTACGAAGTGCTGAGAATATTGATGAGTTTTATAACTACATGGTAACCTACTGTCTCTTTCTTTACATCAGGATTTGTTCCTGTGAGTCGTGATTTTTTTCCATATAGTTTTAGACTCACTCTGTTCTTGCCAGACGCTTCTGAGGTGGGATGACTGTGAGAAACAAAGCCTTGTGTGACCTGGGGGGTGTGGATTATGCAACAGTCTGCCTTGCTTACATTGCCTAGCTTCCATTTATGAAAGTAATGTTAAATATCCTATGTTCTTCTACAGAACAGATTTTTTTTCATGCTTAGTTCTCTTCTGATATTGTGTGTAAAATGAAGTAGTTCTTCAGGGGAGAGATGTTTTGATTCAGGAGACCTGAAGCCATCTGGCCAGACTGAGCCTTTGTTTTCACAATTAAAAGAGAAAAATAGAAGTGGGAGTGGCACGGGCTTGAATTTTTTTTAACCATGGTAACTGTGTGTGGGCAGTGCTGGCAAAACAGTGAGGACAAGGTATTTCTGTTTTGCTGAGGTAAACTTGCTGAGGCAAGACCTGTATCTCCGAGACTGACCTTGTGTTTAGATCCCTGGAGGTAAACATTTTTTTACCTTATTCAGCAGTGCTGAACAAACCTGAAAACTTGAGGCTGCAAAACCAGCTTGGACTTGACTTGTTAAAATGCAAGGGTTAGAACTGTGCCTGTTTGTTTGTTTGTTTCTATATGAGCTGTTACTCTGCAGTGTGACGCGAAGTTACATGGCTATTGTCTAGTAATTTTCAACTTATTTATCCCTTTCTTTTAGATCTGTTTTTAATTAACATGCATATGTGTGAGATTTCTGATTCTGTTGGATATAATGTCATACTGTGAAAGCAGGCTAGCATAAGATTTTAAAACACCTAACTGATGGAGAGGTCCACTTTGAATTTCATTGGAGTTGAAGGAATTTGGAGAGTTCATAACGGTGCTGAATGCCTCTCTCGGGTTGTATTCCTTGCTCGTAGTTGAAAAATGTGTGTTTTAACTTAAATGGATGCAGGTGAATAATGAATAATCTCCAAGGAAATGTTTTGGGGTTTTTTTCCCTTCAAGAAAGCATGTTTGTCTATGCACAAGAATGCAATGTCTATGCACAGCTGCTAAGGAACATTAGAAATTAATGTAAAGATTGATATATTCAAAGATGCATATTACTGACTGGCGCATATAGGGAAAGAGTGCTCAGATCGTGTAGTTTAAACCACAAAAAGCAGTATATTGATTTATTGTGATTTAAACAAGAATCAGGGAACTGTATACTTGGGATTGATATCAGGAATAGAAGAGCTAAACCAGAGTGTCAGACCATTAGAAAAATTAATAAACATCTACAAATATCTAAGCACTTTTCATAACTAATCATGAAAAGTTCGAATCTCCTCTTTTCCCCATGTGGTTATGGGCACACAAGCTCCACAAGCAGTGTAGGTTCCAAGCAACATTTGCTCTTCCAGGAATGTGAGTTCACCGAATTGCACGCACCTGTTCCCGGTGATATGGATGTTCCAGCTTATCCCAGGGTCACTCTCTACAGTCTGCTAACCTGCAAGCTAGCAGTGGAGTGTGTTCCCCATCCCAAGTCACATAGCCCACCTGAGCTATGGATCCCCCCCACTTCAGCACTCTGAACTCCTGCTGTGCTGATTGAAGTGCGACTGCCCACGTCCCCCAGTGGGGCAGCTGCTCCCCAAGGCATTCAGGAGGTTGTGATGGGGTGTGTTTTCCGTTATCCGATCAGACTTTGGTGATTCTCTGTTGCCATTCTGAGGTTCCTCTTCCATTATAAGCAAAACAAAAATGTTAGTCCTTCTTTTCAAGCTGACTCTTCCTTAGTTTAAAGGTGTCTTCATAATTCCAGTTTCCGTGTTGTCTTTTTAGTATTACCGTTTTTTTAACAAAAAATGCTCTCAGGTAGTTTTGGGTGTTACAACTGCATGCTGTTTGCACTTATGTTCCTAGCTTTACAAGTGTTGTTGTCCAGGCCATTAAGTCCCTTCTTGATGATGCTAATCTTAGCATAATTTTGAATTGTTATATTATCAGCTTACAAGAGGATTAATACTGTGTCTTTTCTTGTTTAGCATTCAGTGCTTAATTGATTATTTTATTTTAAATATACTATATGGTAAATTTGTAGTGCATCTAATACTTTCTTGTGTATATCTTACTGTATGAGTCTGTCTAAAGCATTATGTATGGGGGAAGAAGGTTATTTTGTAGTTTTACCTGTCTGAGGCCACTTACAACTGTGGCACTTGAACCATACTCATAGTTTTCCAGCTGCAGTTAGGAGGAATATCTTGATTTGCAGTTCCATTGTGAAATCTAATTTGTTAACATGTTAAGCATGCTGGCTTCTAAGGTACTGTATTCCAAGTTGTTAAAGGCTAGTGTAGAGATCTCATGCTGTGGTTATTTTATATCCAAGTTTTTTCAGCAATGTAAAATCTATGGTTCTGACTCTGTTAAAATGGTTTAGTCCACTTAGCTCCTCTAGAAATACTTTTACAGCAAATTGATTTGAGAATGTCTTAATCAAGCACACTGCTTTGTGTCCCTCTTTCAATGTTGTAGTTTAGTAGTGAATTACTGAAGTAATCTAACTGGGTTTTCTCTTCCCATGTGCCTTAATATGCAAAGTATTCAGAAATGCTGAGCTAAATAGAGATTGCTCTGATTTGAAAGCCTTTGGGACCTTTTTTTATATGGTAATCGCTTATACATGTAGGTGGACTTTTTCAAAGCACCATATATCCTTTCTCAGTTGTTTTAGACTTTGAAATCACTGAAAGTGGAACTTGGTCTCCTAAAGTGCCTAGGCCCATATCTTCAAATGTTTTGACATTGATTAAAATCAGTCTTTAATGTGACATACATTCTTTCTGCATCTCTTAGGCAACATCATTTGTTTTGTGAATAGAAAGACAATTGACATCTGGTTCGGACTTAGTTTTTTCCAGATTGATCAATCTGCATTCCAGGTAGACTTAGATTTACTCTGTTAAGCATTTTCTTCTGTCAGTCTGCAATAAGATAATTCTGTATAAAAATAAACATTATAGGTAGGCAATATTTTACGTTAAAATAAATTTGACAACAATCAAATTTAAATTATTTCAGACCTAGTCAGTAGGTGACCTTGCTGAAAACTGTTCCTGATTTTAATGCTTTAAATTTTTATGAACCTTGTTCTCTTTAAAAGCTTTACAAAAATTCATCAGCTTTCCTATGTCTCTTGTGTGGTTTACATTTCTGTCACCCATTGATGAAAAAGATTGTTGTGGGGGATTGATTGATTTTGGCCAAAGTTACCGAGCAAATAAAGAAAGTAAAGAACAAACAATTGGTTTGTTCTGTCAAACCCATTTATCTTATTTAGGTCATGATTCCCTCAGATGGAAGTGTCATGTGACAAAATTGTCATAATGTTCAAGGCAAAGGATGAAGCAGATGAAAATAGTTACACTTCAGCTCTCATGTTTGCAGAATAGCGAATATATATATTAATGAGGTGGTGGTAAAATGTAGTCATTGAGAGTCAGATCTTGAACGTAATTAAATCAATGCACTTTTCCTTCTTCATAGGAACTCAGTTTCCCACATTAAACTCACTGTCATTATTTCACTTGTAAAACACTGCCCTCTTAAATGTTAGATTCAGGTTCATTGTCTTCATAGGTGCAGTTGCTGGATTAATTCAATAAAACATGTGTTGCTTTATTACATATAATTTAAGGAGAGTTTTGGAGAAAGCACCTCAACTGTTCAAGAGATTCAAACAATGTAAGTGGTTTTTTTTTGTCTCAACTTCAGTCCTATTCTGGAATCCCACAAAGCTGAGAATTTCAGCATATGACTTCATATATTGTCAGATGTGAAGTCGTATCAGAAAGGTGTCTTGTTTAGCACCTTTTTTTGCTTGCCTTTTTTTATCTGGTGAAAAAAATTATTCTAATGGGAATTTGCAAGTTTTGTGAAGAAAGGCAGGTGGGTTACATTTCCTTTCTTTGGTGTGGTTCTAGTTGTCTGCTCATAAATCCAGTATTGTGTAATTTAGTTTCTGCATGGAATACTGGATGATGAGGATGATTATTATTGGAAAGCACGGTTCATGTAGAATTTAGTAAGGTCTACTGAGAACTGTGCCTCTGAACTTCTGCATGTTACACATCTGCTATGTGTAGTTGTCTACCTCTAGATTTAATAATTTTTTTCAGAAAAATTGGTAAAGGGGCTGCTAGAACCATGCGCAGTCTTCAAAATAAATCTGTAGCTCTTTAGATTTACACTGTGACACAGTTGTTTGCATTAAGGCTGTTCATAGAATCACAGAATCAGCTGGGTTGGAAAAGACCTCCAAGATCATCAAGTCCAACCCTTGATCCAACACCACCGTGGTTACTAGACCATGGCACTAAGTGCCACATCCAGTCTCATCTCAAAAACCTGCAGGGATGGTGAATCCACCACCTCCCTGGGCAGCCCATTCCAATGCCTGATTACCCTCTCTGTAAAAAACGTCTTCCTAATATCCAACCTAAACCTCCCCTGGCACAGCTTAAGACCATACCCTCTTGTCCTGATGCTGGTTGCCTGCGAGAAGAGACCGACCCCCACCTGGCTACAACCTCCTTTTAGGGAGTTGTAAAGAGTGATGAGGTCTCCCCTGAGCCTCTTCTTCTCCAGGCTCAGCCCCAGCTTCTCCATAGCCCCAGCTCCCTCAACCTCTCCTCATAGGACTTGTGCTTGAGTCCCTTCCCCAGCCTTATTGCTCTTCTCTGGACCTGCTCCAGCACCTCACTATCCTTCCTGAACTGCTTGTTCTTCTGAATGCCTCAATTACTTTTACAATTGAAATTGAGCATTGTACTGCTCTTTGATAAACCTGTTTTAACTCAAAATATCTATCCTCTGAAGTAACACACAATGAAGAAAAAGATGAGAAAAGTGTAATCCAACTTTGCTTACTGAGTGCCTCTTTTTAGGATATGGAAAAGTATTAAGCATACCCTCAAACAGTGTGAATGTTCTATCAATACTTTCCATTTTTTTGGCAACTTTATATTTCACTCTTATATCTTGCATTGCTGCATGAAGTTTTTATATTCCTGTACCTTAAACCCCATTATTTGATATGTTAAATTAGATTTCTGTCCACCACATACATTATTTTTATGCTTCATTTATCTTCCTGTGTAACACTGGTTGCACAGTGTCACAGTGTCATTTGACAACACTTAATTTGACCCTTGTCATTACAGATGCAAGGAGTGTAATATTATTAAGTGTGTAGTTGTAATGCTTAACCAGGTCATGATCTAGAAAACCACTGTTTGACTAAAAGAATGCAAACAGCGTTTTTGACTTACCAAGAACATAGGGAGGTGTATATATGTGCAGTTGAACAGCTGCTCAAGTTCTCCCTTTAGTCAGTGTAAAATTACTTTGCAGCTTGCAGAATAAATATTAAAAACTGAGTTCATTTAGAAGGGTAATAACTTGATCATCCCTCCTTCACATTCAACTAATGTCCTGTTTTCATCTTGTACTTCTAGAGGGTTAAAGCCAAAGGCCTAGTGGTCTGCTCTTTTACAGGCTTGCATTCATGCACACACGAAATCCTCTTACCAATGTGGATGCTTTCAAATAAGGGGAATTTTGAGGCAATCCTAACTTTTAGAAGTTCTGGAACTAAATATGTGGTGGATAAACAAACCCTTTTTAATATAGTGCTAAAAGACATTGCTGGAGATGATGAAGGTGGGAACTTTTCAAATGTAAGATCCAACTGAGCTGGAATGATGAGAAAAAGCAATATTATGTGCAGTTTCTTCTCATAACATTTTAAAAGTTTGTTTTATATCTTAATTTAGATTCTTAAGCCTCTGCAGAGCGGTTTGTATTAGATTTCTGTGATGTTAATTTAAATTGCAGTACTTTGTGTAAACTTTAGTTTTGCATAGACAGTATAGTAACTCCAACATTCTTTTTGAGTCTCCCACTTAAAACAGTTTAGATGGTTGGGCATGTTTGAATTCAGTGTCGTTTGAATTCATTCAGCTGGGTTCAGCTGTAATAAGTACCATGTCTAAACTACTTCATGCTTTCCAGCAAGGGTGGAAGTTTGTTTTCTGTTGGAAATAAGTGGTACATTAGAGTTTTTATTTAAGAAGATTCTCATCCAGTCTAAAGTAAAATTCTGGATATTTTGGATGTAGACAGTGCACTTTACTGAATGAATTGTAGTACTGTGAAAACAGTATAAAAATAAAGCTGAACTTCTGTTGCATATTATTAAGTCCAAGATGTGGGGTTTTTTTGTTAATACTTTGTCTACTGAATTTAAGCAGAATCAGGAACTTCTGTCTTCTTTACTTGTCTTGAATTGTTGATTTGCCATAAGTGTTTGCTGTAGATTATATTCTTAAGTGTTCAAAGCAACATGAGACAGTTCAATTGTCTGTGAATAAATGTATTTACAGTATTACTAATAGCACAGTTAACGTTTTTTCCTTCATGAACTCACCACTTTCAATAGAGTTGGACAATAACTTCAGAAGTTTGAGTTGAAAACTATGTATCATAACAGTCTTGTTTTCATTCCTGTATATCAGCTACAGGTTGTGATCTGCAGTGAAGGCATTTAAACTCCTTCCAAACTTTGTACATCATGTTCATATGGACAGTCACTTTCATCTGCATATGACTTAGCTGTTCCTGGAGCCATAAAATAGCACATTTGTGAAGTTTTATTTTTACTGGTAAAAACTGGAAGAAAAGAGGCTAGTTTGATTTGGTTTTGGTTTTGTTTTGTTTGTTTTTTAATTTTGAGCAACTTTTCTGGTCTTCAGGCTTGTATCAGTTTGCAATTCTAGGAAAATATTAATGGACTATGTTGATCTATTGAAAACATTTGAGTAATCACAGGAAATTTAGGAAACTGTCCTGGAAAGGAATCAGTCAGAACAGTGCTGGTATGAAATAGAAAATGGAGTGCTGTAATTTGCTGTCACATATATATCAAAATGCAGATTTTGCTTAGACCAAGAGCACAATGAAGTCCTGTGACCTCATACCCTGGCATGTGTGTCCTCTCTGAATGGTAGGAGCATATCAGAGTTCCAGACCAAGTTACAAAGTAAGTATGAAAAATAAATCCTGTGAACCCTATACATTGGGTTTGAAGAGGATACATTAATCTTTACAATTTCTTGGCCTTTCCGAATTACTTCAGTCATTTAGTGTTTTTTTAGATAGGGCACATGTCTAAAACTTCTGTTAGGAAAATAAAAAATAAATAATTGTTTTAATAATTTAATAAAGTAAAACTTTAAAATACTATTTTCCTTACTGATAGGATGGGTAATTCTCTCTCAGTAAAAAATAGGCCAAAAGTTGTGTGAGAATTAAAATAGAATTAATTCATTGTATGAATAGTGATTTAGGAAAATCTTTGGGAATGAAAACCTCCGGCTTGGTGTAGTTGGGAAGTTGCTATAGGAGGGATAGCACTAGGGGTTACGTAATCTTGATCAAGAGGGTTCAGCCAAGGAATCAAGCTAAAGCAAACTGGAGAGGATTTGTGTAGAAACAGAAATGAGAAATACTGTGGACAGTATAACTGAATTTAATAAACTTTCTTAATTCTAAAAGACAATGTGAAGTTACAACACTTGCCTTCTGACTTCTAGATTGCTAATTAGAATGTTTTTTTACCTCATCCATTTCCCACAAAGAGAGTAACCACCAAGTTATCCATATCATGCAAAAAGGATAATTATTTAGAGCAAAGTCTACAATCGGGATTATTTTTGCCCCTTGTTTGATGAGTTTTTGACTGAATTCTTAATCTGAGTGCTGTATGGGTTACCTGTCAATCTGTGTGGTCCTTCTCATGTTTACAGTACCCAGACACTGATTTTGTTAACTTCTTAGTGAACTTTATAGTTCAGTCAACTTAGGACACTGAAAAATTACAATTTATAATCAGTATATAAGTTATTTGAACACTATTTTTGTAATTCAGTGCAAGATTAATCATGTTTCAAAGTCAATGTTGGAAACCCATGTGAGGGCTGGAGTTGATCAACTGGAGTTTCTTGAAAGTACTTAAGACAGGAAAGCTTCTAGGAACACCTAAAAAGTTTGTATTAAAGTCTGAAAATAAATATGAAGAGATCTGATAAACTTTCATCAGCTGCTTTGGTAGTGCAGTCTTATGTATAGAAACTGGAGTTCATTTATTAGTTACAAGTTTTTGGTTATAATACTTTTTAAAATCAGTATGTGACTTGCTGAAAATATATGAAGGACTCACGGAAGTCTAAAAAGGCACTTTACAGTATTACTTATTTAGTTTTCAGCAAACTTCAAGGCCTAAAAGATAATTTTAGCCTGTCAGAATTGGGCAGTGAAAGCTGCTAAAGCACACTGAATAAATGCTACTGAGATGTTTGCTTTGGCTGTCAAAGAAAGGCTGTTTTTCTTGTTTGTTATACCTTTAATGACTGGGAGAGAGGTTTTGAATGTTTGGTTGTGGTTTTTGGAAGATACTGTTGCTCAGTGGCCAAGTTTCAATAAGCTGTACTGAAAGTTTTATATGTTAGTGCAAAATAATAAGGAACAAAGAGCAGCTGGAAATGACATGAGTCTACCACATGCAAATAATTTGGCAATCTGTATACAGAGAATGCAGAAACAATTTAAAAAATGTAGACTACTCCTGCTGGCAGTAAATTCCCCTGTCTACAACTATAGCAACTTGAGGCAACTCAGTGATATGCTTTTTATCAGTTGTTTTATGTTCATATGCCAAAAGAAAAGGAATGAAATATCTATTAAGAGACTTTAAGTAATTACCTCTATGCATAAGGAGATTTTTTCATGGGAATACTTAAATACATAAAATATTACATGTGCAATAATAGTACTTAGACTAAAGTATTCTAAGTATTATAGTCTAAAGAGTTAGTAGGTGTGTTTGAGAGGGTTTTTTTACTCATATTTCTTTATAAGTGTGTCATATGTAAGGACAGAAATCCTGCCTCCACCCCATTTTCTTGTTCCAGTTATTGAAGAACTGTTCTTCTAACAGTCATGTAGTATCTTAATTGAAATTTACTTTCTTCTAAAGAAAAGCAAAGCCACTTGGATGCATTTAGACTATGGTAATGCCTACTGTAGAACAAGTATGATAGTTAAAATTATTTAAAAAGCTCTTCACCTTAGACCAACCTTTTTATAACTATTTAAAATAATGCGGTCTTATTTGTAGAAGTTATATTTTCTCTACAATGTATCTGTATGCTATAATCTTAATTTGTTCAGGTTTCACCTAAACCAGATGCAGTTTACACTGTGATTCTAGACTATCCTATTACTAATTATCCTATTACTAATTAATTAATTTTCCTATTACTAATCCATGGAAAAAAAGTACTGCTTTTGGCTTTAAGACATGGTCTTCAGCATTCAAAAGCTGATAAATGGATATTGGTGACTTTGTGCTGCTCTCCGTAGCACAAAATAACATAGGAAGATAAACTCTTAAAAAATCTACTGAAATAGAAGAAAGTAGTCTGTATACATCACTCATCTGAAGTAGAACTGAATTTAGTGGAGAAAATATTCCTTCTCTGTTATTATCTCTGATTTATTCCATTTTTTTCTAATGTAAAAGTTAAACTATGTTTTTATGTCCTTGGAAAAACAACGACAAGTGAGTTGTTGAGCACAACCTGCATTGACCATTCACCTGCTGAAAGAAAAGCAGCAGAATCCTAGCTCTGCCTCTTCTTCCCTTCTCTCAAAGGCAGTGATGTCATGAGTCTAATAGTAACTCTGGTTGAGTCATTCTTTGATCCATGGCCCTAAAATGCTTTTAAGTGTTGTGTCCTACATGCTGCTGAAGGTCCCTTGTTCACTGAAGCTAAGCAAACAGAGGTTTTCCACCTTGGAAAACCTTATTCTCTCTTCCTACTTGGTCTCTAATATATGCAAGCACTGACTACAGTAGGACTAGGCTGTATTTTTAGTTACAGTGTTGCCTGATGAAGGGGATGCTGGTCCAGATCTGTGTCAGCCTCTTTCCCCTCCTACGAATGTCCTGTTCAATAAATCAATATATTCAGTGAATTGCTAGGGTGGACACATTGCCCAGTTTCTGTGACACATCTTTGAAGAGGCTATGCTCATCGTGCCTGAAGGAAAAGTTCAGTTCCCTCCTTCCTCTGTGCACAGTATTTGTTTCCCTCTTTGAAAAATATTTTCACGGAAGTGTGATTTGTATATAGTTAATCAGTAATATTCTTGGAATTTGACTGCAATGTCCACACTCATCATTTACCTTGCCTCCTTGCAAGCAATTTTTCTTGTTTCTCAGTAAAAAATGAATGGTGGGATAACAACTGAGTCTACTCTGATGGAAGTTGTTGAGGTTGTTTGCATGGATTCCATTGCATTGAAAAAGAAGCACCATGACATGGAAATGCTAGTGCATACCTGTGAGTTCTTGGTGTTGATGGGGAGTTGTTGACAAATGACTGATTTCATTTCACATCAGCAAACTGACCTGTGAGTATAGTACCAACATACTTTGTCAAAGAAAGTTTAATCTATTCATACTTGATTTAAGAGTTTATGTTGTGAGATTTTTTTAAATAAACATCTTTTTAGAGCTTTATTAACCTGTAAAATAAACCTTGAAGTAAGCCTAAATAAACTCTTCTTTTTTTTTTTTTTACGGGTTTATTTAACCTCCAAAATGGGCTTTGCTAGTGGAAAATGCCAAGACCTGTTTTTTGTGTTCATGAGTAAGATATGGCTGATGTATTAGTGGGAAGGAAGGGTGTGGGCAAGATTCTCTTCAGATGTTGGACAGAAACGGACCTAGGAAAACTTGGTAACAAATGGCATTAAGTGTATAATCCACTGATGAAGATGATTTGCTTATTGGCTTAATTCACTAAAGCACCATAAATTTTATCTTTGAAATTGCAATTGAGAGTTGTAATGCAAGATATGCTTGCAGATACTTGCCTAACACTTTATTGTTGTGAACTTATAGTAGAAATTACTGTTGTTTACAGTTTGCTTGTGAGCAGAAAAAGTTGATGGTATTTTTTTCATTTTTGGTTTTGTTTTGTAGGTTTGTTTTGTTTTTTTTACAATGGTGGTGGTTGTTTTTCTGTTTTCTTCTTGAATTTCAAGTGTAGTAGGTAACTTAGGTCTGAGACAGGAAGCTTCAGTATAGAAACAAAGTATTTTCTAGTGTCAGGGGTTTTTTTCACCTGATGTTTTGTTTCTTAAGCACTTTTTACTTCTTTATGATGAGAACACAGATTTATGACAACACTCAGGATATACTTAGTTGGAAACATTCATTGCTCTTTGAAGAATGGTCTAGAAGAAAGCTAGCTGAAAATTTCAAGTGTCAATAAGTGGCTGCTCTAAGTCACGAGTTCATTACTGGTAATTAGTAAAGGAAGAAAACCTGGATATGAGACTTGTAAAGATGGTCACAAGCCACCAGTTTGACAAATCTTAACCGTGTGATTTTGTCCTGAGGCTTTATCAGAAGATATATTTCAATAGAGACTAGAAATTCTTAATGATGTTATACATGACAGTGGTGTAATGTAGTCCTCCTCTGGCCAATTATGTCCCATTTATGTTCAAGGAAGATGAGACTGTAACAGGTGCAGAAAAGGACTTGGATGGTAAGGAAAACTGCAACAAGAGGAAACTAAAACAATCCAGCTTGTTCGTTAGTCTTGCAGAAGAATGACTGGGAAAAAAATACTGTTCTCATGACTATCACATGAAAAAATATGGGGGGAGGAATTATTAAAAGGACAGTCTTCATCCTTAGCGTTACATATTCATGTGGGCAGTTGTATAATGTGAGCTGCAGAATCAAGAAAAAAGCCTTTTGCACGTAAAGCATTGGAAAGAGCTGTAGGAGAATTTGTTATCCACAAATGTTTCAGGCACAGAATTTCAGATGACATAGCAGATCTTGATAGAATGTGTCTTAAGCTTCCTGGCATGCTGGCATTTTAAAATCTTGAGATATTTGATTAAAGTGCATAAACCAGCCTTTTAACCAAGTTTTACCAACCGTATAAACTTTTCCACTTGTTACAAGAGCATGGTATATAATAGATATTTCTGTTCTCAGTCAATGGTTAAAATTTGCTTTCTGTGAAATTAAATACTGTTGTATGCAGAAAATCAACTGACCATTTATAGCATAAAAGTTGTCTAGTATCTTGCACAGAGTATGTAACTTTGTAATAATAGTCTTTTGAATAACACCTTCAATATATCTGCAGGTGTACTGGCAGAGGGCTCAGCACGAGCCACATTAGAAGCTTTTTGTGTTAATTTTCTGCTATCTGTGTCAATCTGGAATAAATAAACTTCAGAGATGAGACTTTCCTTAAGTAAGCATAGGAAACTCATGGGGTTATGTGGTAATATCATTTCTTCAGAGAAATAACTGCTGGTTGAAATTATTCATAATTTCTGCATAATCAGAGCCTTTTTTTTTTTCCCAAAATAAAATTAATTTATAATTATATATTTGCTAGAGCATCTCTTTAGAGTTCTTCCCAAAAGAATGAATTTCTTAGCTAAATTGAAACAAAGAGAGAAGTGATGAGAGCTGAGGAGTATATGTGTCAATCACAAAGATTATCAAGTTTTGGAATAAGTCCAAATGAAAATTTCAGAACTTCTTGTGAAGTCTTGGGCTTTTTTTTTTTTTTTGTTATTCCTGAATAAAAAGAGGCTGAATTGGGAGTGAGTTAGATAAGAATGTGAGACTGTTGTTTTTCTAATACAGAAAAGAAATTGTAGTCTGAGAACGCTAAGCAATTAGGTGTAACCTCTTCTCTATGGGCATGACTGAAGTACTTGACACTGAAGTATTGAGTCATGAGAATGGATTTGGAAAGAGTCAAAGTCAAGGTAGGATTACTTTTGCTATTGTCTGAAAGGTGACAAAATCACGTTAATCACCAGTGGATCACTTTACCTGTATATTAATGAGCTTGTTGGGGGTACAATTAAAATATCAGTTATTGAGTCAGAATGTTTAGTGTGTACAGTTAAAAGTATCTGTTATTAAATCAGTGAGTTTTGCAGTGTGTTGACTTAAAAGTTGAATTAACTCACAATTCCAGACTTGGAGTTCATATCATCAGTGGAAGTTTAGCCACTGAGTAATAGCAGAGGTAGTGTAAGGTTAGCAGGTGGAAAATTTGAAAATTAACAGTGCATCTCGTAGTAAAGATTTTAAAATGTATATGCTGGATAAACGACCTAAACCAAAAAGTAAAGTACTTGATAAAATCTTTTGCACTTTCTACTGCCACAGTTGAAGGTGTACTCTCCAAATCTCCCAAGTTCTAGTCCTGAAGCTTTTAACTTGATTCCTTTTTTGACAAAACCTGACTTGGATTGCAGCAGCATGTGTATGAAGCTGTTATTTGTCACTAATTTGAGCAGGTTCACAGCTTGTACAGCAAAGACTTCTGTGTTCCGACAAGGGTAATTTAACCTCCACTGTTTCATTAAAGCATTATTTTATTTTATCAGCAGGAAGAAGGCAGATTGAGTAAGAGGGGATAAAATACAACAACTACAGTTACTGGACTTTTTAAATCTAAGAATTCATAGATCTTGCTTACCCTTTTCCTTCTAACCATCAAGCTATGATAACTAAAGGGAAATAATACTGTCCACCTGCTTTTCACAGGACTCCTCATTATCTACCTGTAGGGGTCTCATTTGGGCATAAATCAACTAGCTGTTGTAGCCTCTTCAGGATCAGACCTTAGAGTCTGTAGTTCATTACATTGTGTTTTAATTATTGATGGGAATGGCACAGTGAATTAACACTTTCCTGTCCCTTTCCTGCTTTATATGCAACCTGTTCTGTGTCTGTGATAACCCATTGCTACCACACTGAGAGCCCACTAGCCATCAAGCAAAGGGGAAGATGCAAGATAAAATACGCATAAAAGCTGAACAGAATTCCTTCAGAAAGAGAACTCATCTCCAGATCATTCTTATAGAAAACTATCATGGTAATACTTGACCTGTTAGATGGAAATCAGACCTCCTGAAAGGTAGTTAGGAAGGAAAATGAATAGGGGAGTAGAAATTAATCTGTGCCAGAAGCAGGAATTGTAGGCCAGGCTTAGTATGCTACATGGATGAGCATTAGTAATTTTGTACCTTTCAGAATACTGACTGTGAAGTGTCCCCCTCAAAAAATAACAGAAAATGGAGGAAATTAAACCAGAAAGAAACTTTCTGTTGTCCCTTCAAAACCCACATTACCATCCAGCTGTTACATATCAACAGATATTTACCTGTGGTTGCAGACTACCCTACAAGTGGCATCATTGCCTGCTGGCTTATTGCCATTTTTGTCTCCCAGTAAGAATTATGGCAAACACTAAGTTGTTCTGCCTGCCCAGTTGCAGGTACCAGGTTGTTTATAAGTTATAAGTGTTTTACTTTTTCCCCCAAGTCTTCTTGCAGTCTGTCTATCTGGTGTCTCTCATCTTGTAAAGATGTTAGATTAAAATCCTGTTGTAAACTATGACTTGTTAAAACAAGTTAAAAAAAGAAGTTGAGTGTGTTATCCATCCAACTCAGCCCCTCCCTTACCAACAAGCAGCATACTGGATATCTACTTTGGTTTTGTTTTCCCCAGAGTAGGCAAGGTTCTTTGATTCTGAAGGAAAGAAAAATTAGAAGGTTGAGGAACATTGTCCTAAACTTAAAAAAGAGCCATGGGAACAGTTCATAGGATAGAGATCTTGGTACAGAAATTACAGGTCTATAGTTCTAGTGGTTCCAGATATGTGGTTTTTAGTTTAGTTGGTATTTTTAAGGATAGATAAAGTATGTACTCTGCTAATTTTGTTTGCAGTTCAAGGAAATATTGTCATTATTTTTTCCTTTTTTTTTTTGTCCTTCGGTATCTAGGAATAATCATCCAGTTTTTAGTTATTTATTGCAATTTAGTTTGCTTTTTCTGGGATTTTTCTGTCTTGCTATCTCTCTGACAATGGTTTCATGGATTCCTGTTTTGTTTAGAAGTCTGAAATATTCCTTAACCATTCTTGCAAATGTTGTACCTCCTACGTAACACCCATATAATTAGTTCATTGTTTTAGGATGTGTTCAATAGTGTCAGTCAGCTTTTACTGTACAAAACAGATTTGTGTTGATAAACTATTACAGTTATGCTGTGCTGCCTTCAAGAACCATTGTGGGACAAGGGCATGAATAATGTAGGTAAGGTAGATTAACCCTGACATCTGTGGGAGATGCACAGACAGAAAGGGAAGTGATTAGATGAGTAATACTCTGCTTTCCTTGTCACTGTAAATTATCATCAGCTAGCTTTCTCATGTCTTTGCCCACATGCCTTTGATATACCTAAAGATCAAAATACTTTTATTCATTTCCCTGCTCATAGCAAATTTTTTTACAGAACGTGAGACAGGTCATGTAGAAAAATGAATTTAAAATAAGCAAATGTAGCGTTTTAGTCTCTTAGGTGTGAAAAATAATTGTCTTCAAACTGCAGGCAAGAGAGCTACTTCACAGAAATTGGTTTATGTGCTACTTCTACCCAGATGGGAAATGTGAGGTAACTCTTCTTTGAGCAGGTCACCGAGACAGATAATGCATAGCATAAACAGTGTCCTGTCTTCACAGCCTGAGGGTAAAAAAAAAAAAAAGGCAACTGTTAAAATAGAGAATGGAGTGAAAAACAAACCTTGACATATATTCAGTTTATTTCTTCTTAGTATACTCTCTGTGGGCTGGAAAAGGTTCTAGACCTTAGACTGCATCCTGCTCTTTTTGAGAGCATCATGTGGAATTCCCCCATGGAGGTGGAAGATGTTGACTTCCCAAGTAGACAACATTAAGAAAGAAGACCTTGGTGGCTGAAACAAAAGATTTCTAATAGAAGACATCAGAAGAATATGGCCATGCAGGAATCCGCTACCATCTTTGGGAGAGAATGTGAATCACGGGTTTTTTTCACATCTTCCTCAGTTCTCCAGCAGGTAGAAGTTGCTTAAATGAAATAAGATTGTGTACCTGCGTGCTTATATGCACACATACGCAATTTACACATTTTTGGAACTTTTCTTTTACATTTGGTATAAGTAGTGGTCACTGTTCTTCTTTCTGAAAAGAATTTCTTAATCCAAGTCTAAGTTCTGTGAGATGTCTCCGATATACCTGTAAGTCCCCTTATACCCCACAATTTACCTGATCTCACATCATTCCATGCTAATAATTAAAGTGTATCTGTGATGGCTGCAGCTAATCTTGAGGACTTTTCAGTATCAAGAGATACTTCCACAGAAGAGGCAGGGGAGCTCACACGTGTCGGTGTTCACTCTGAAATTTCCTTTCACGTGCCAGTGTGAACAGTTCAAGCAGATGACTGAAATACAGTTCCATACAGTAAAGGTATTCAGCTATATAGTATATGATGTAAACACATCATTTATTTCTCCAGTGCACTGAGTCAACCTACTATAAAGGCTCAAATTGGTAAAGAACAGTTTTTAACGTTTTTGGAGTTGGATGAAGATTTCTTCTTAGTGCTGCTGTGTCTGACAAAACACCTGAAATATTTGTCCTGCTCAGGCTAATGTGTACAATACTGGCATGATACAATCCATTGACCCTTCTTAGGGCTGCTTGTTTATTAAGGAGTGACAATTAACGGCTTGTATCCTCCCTCTTGTGCGGAAGGCGAAGGAGGAGGAGGAATTCTTCATGGGCCATGAACTGGATTTCATACCACATGTTATTAAAGGTCATTTGGTTGCTGTTTCCATCACTTTGATGGAAAGTGTTTGCTGCCTGATACATTTTCCATCTCATGATACAAGTGTTTGGGTGACTGTATTGTGTTTACATGGCAAGATTTTGATAAGAGGGAGGCTGCAGGCCTGAGAAGACACCAGAAGCTGCCCCCATATCACCCAGAGCCAGTTCCAGCTGGCTCCAGGATGGGCCTGCCTCTGGCCAAAACTGAGCCACTGGCAGTGCTGATCATGCCTCTGTGATAGCATATTTAAGAAAAAGTAAAAAATACTCTCTAACATGGCAGCTGTGTGAGAAAGGAGTGTGAAAAATGTGAGGGAAATGGTCCTGCAGACACCAGGATCAATGAAGGAGGAAAGAGAGGAGGTCTTTCAGGTGCTGAAGCAGAAATTGCCCCATGGAGAAGACCATGGGGCACCTCAAGCTGTAGCAGGTGGATGTTCTCTGAAGAATGCTGCAGCCCATGGAGAACCCACACTACAGATCAGTTTCCTAGCAGGAACTGTGGCCCATGGAGAGGAACCCACAGTGGAGCAGGTTTTCTGGACCTTGATCCATGGGCTATTTCATTGTGTTTTCTCCCCATGTCCTGCTGAGGAGGGGATTGATAGAGCAGCTTGGTGTACACCTGGTGGCCAGCCAGGGTCAACCCACCACAGTCCACATCTGTTTGTACCTACATGGAGATCTGCAGGAAGAATTCTGTTGTTTTACAGTATGTTTTTAGTGAGTTTTGTGCGCTTTCACAGCAGGTTCACCTCCAGTATGCGAACAATTTTTTCTACCACCAAACTGTTTTTGTCCAAAAGAGAATGAAGTAGAAGATAAAGGAGAAATTTAAATGCTATGTTGTGGCACCTAAAAACAGGTGCAATAACAAGACAGACTACTGTATCAACTTTTTTTTTAATTCCTCCAGGCTTGAACATGTTACTTGCAGAGAAATTTCCTTTCATCTCCTTGGAATTGGAGATAATAGTGAGAATAGGGAGCCTTTAGCTCCCTTCTCCCACTCTTTATTTCACACAGAGGAAACAAAAGACCCTGAAGTGATGTTTGCTCAAAATTTTGGGGTGTCTGGGAGAGCAGATTTATGCTACTGGATTGTTTCAGGCTAATTAGTGCACTACCTGAGAAGAAATGTAGTGTGCATGTTTCTTACATTTGGGTGTGCCTTATTGGGAGTTTATAGGGCACTGTGGTAAAGTAAGCTATTTATTTCATAGTGGAGTGCTGGATGAAATAGAGTAGATCAGGGTTGTTGGGGTAGAATGCAAGCAGAGTCTTTTCAAATGTTCACTTTTGTCCAAATGTTGTTATTGCTGTACTACAGAGAGCTGAACAATGCCTCATATTCTTACATCATCTGAATGAAGGTTGAGGAAAAGTACTTTCAGTGTGACTGTTTTAGAGTAGACTTTTCTTTTTAAGGGCTTGGGGCCATTAGAAATCAGTGTATTTATTTGCGTGCTGCAGTAGTGATTGCAGGTGAGCAGACTTATTTATCATATTTTGAAAACTGTGGTGGGCAATAGGTTCACAGGAGTGCCCGGGTTGGTTTTAAAGTGTACCTTCCTGTTTCTTCCCCTTTTCATCTGCTGTGGATGGCCTCTGAAAGAAACAGTGAAACACCCTTTCAGGGTGTTGACCAAGTTTGTGAGATCGCAACCCCCTCTACTGGTGACACCTCTGTCAGACTCTACGAGTTGCTGCTCTCAGACTGTTTTCTTCAGTCCTATTTTTTTCCCTTTCCTCTAAACCCAACATTTCGTTCCTCTCTGTATACCTTTTTAACTTGCCCACGAGTGCTAAAGGAGAAACTTGATATGTTAAATCATAATGATTAAAAGAAAAGTAGATACAAAAGTATGTGTATGATCACTTTGAAATTTCCTACATCCATAGTGTATTCTTAATTTAACTGTGGCTTTGAGGTGGAGATTTGTAGTGTTAATTCTTAAATTAATCAGTGGGAGACAGATAGAAAAGGAAAACACGCTGACAGTGCTCAAAAGTAGTACTTACCAGGTGTATGAAGCAGCAGAGTCTCTTCATAATCTGTTAAAAATATTTATCTTACCAGGTCTGTACATTTTTATGTCTACCTGCCTGAGACAGATGCACTTTCTACATGTTTTCAGTCAACAGGCATGCAGCTTGACTCAGTAGTGTTGATCTAGATATTATATATTATTGCATCAGTAATGATGACTTTGTTAGGAATCAGCATTAGAACTACCTTTTCTTGCAATGTGATACAAGTTCTACTTTCAGAAAGAAAAACTTTGAGTCTATGCACAGTTGTCATATTTTTTTCTTCTATGGAAGTGTAATTATGTTTGGGTTTTTTTATTCTTTGTCTTCTGTTACTTGTTATTCTGTCTGCTAAATAACTGAAATAAAAATGTCTCTCAGTGAAGAAATGTCATGCATTCTTTGTGGCATAATTTTCATGAACAAAGCAGAATGCATTTGATGCCAGAGTCAGTGGAGGCCTTTGCTGCCTCTTTCACTTGTGTAGCATGACTGTCAGTAGAAGTTGCTGACTACGGTAAAAGCTGGATGTACATCCAGGACATTATTCATTCATTCTGGCAGATGGAGAGGACAAATATTTGAGACAAGATATGCTACCATGCATATAGAGATAATGACAAGTTGTAGAGCATGTCTTAAAAGTATATAGCACTTCATAGTTGCATTACAGTGTTTTCATGACTAACATATAGCATTTGTCTGTAGAATGGTGCATTTTCCTACCACTTGGGGGGAAAAATTGGCTGAAGGCTAGAACAAAGTAATTGCTTCATTAGATAACATTGAGTATTTAGTTGATTCTGATAGGCACAGTTACACTGATAATAGATGACTTGGCAAAGGCAAGGTGAGGTACTGTGTTGCCAAAGATCTGAAGTGCACTTAAGCAGATATTCCAAAAGGTCTCTGAGATATGGTACCATCAATTTGTGGCTTCAGGTATCACTGAAGATATACCTCGCTAAGAAGGAAATGCAGGCTTCTTAAAAACCTAATAAAACTGTGGATAGATAAAAATTAAAGCCCCATATCAGGGCTAGGCTTCGTGAATGAAGATTTGGGAAAGACTCTACTCCCATTTGCTACAAGCACGCTGGTGGCTAAAGAGGCCAATGCGAGATAGACAAGTCTGGTTGCAAAAGGCACAGCAGAAAGACTCCTTGGATGGTATCAGCAAGACACGATTCTTTCTGCGTTGTCCTTTCTCCTTGAGAGTGATCCTGCGTGCTTTCTCAGAAGAAACAGCAGTGTTATAGATGGTGTGTCTCCAGGCCTCCCGATTGGAGACCAGAGTAGACCAGTGATGAAGATCAATGTCGCCAACGCTGAGATGTTGTTTTAGGGAGTCCTTGTATCTCCTTATCGGGGCTCCTCTCTTGTGGCAGCCAGTGGCAAGTTCACCATAAAGCAAGATCTTAGGGAGGCGATGGTCCTTCATCCTTGAGACGTGTCCTGCTGTGTTCTCAGCAACATGGCCTCAATACTTGTAACTGCTTCCTGTTCTAGAACAGATGTATTGGTCACATAATCTGACCAGTGGATGTTTAGGATTGTACGGAGACAGCGTTGATGGAAGTGTTCTAGGAGTTGCAGGTGGTGGCGGTAGATGACCTATGATTCGGATCCATATAAGAGAGTAGACAGCACTATGGCTTTGTAAACACTGATCTTGGTACTTTTCTTCAAGTGTTTATTTCGCCAAACTCTTTTATGGAGTTTTCCAAAAGCTCTGTATGCCTTTGCTAACCTGTTGTCTATCTCTCCCTCAATCTTACCATCCGAGGAGATGAGGCTGCCTAGGTAATCAAACTGCTGGACTGATTTGAGCTCTGATTCGTCAATGGTGATATGGGGATGATGGAAGACTTCCTGAGGTGCCGGTTGATAGAGAACTTCTGTCTTCTTTAAGCTGACTTCCAGCCCAAAGAGCTCAGCAGCGTCTGCAAAGCAGGATGTTAAATGCTGCAGAGCTGCTTCTGCGTGGGCGATGAGGATGGGGCGGCGTAAACGTAAAGCAGCTCCTGGACAAGATGATTTAAGGTCTTAGTGTGGGCCTTCAGTCGCCTTAGGTTGAATAGACTTCCATTGGTATGATATCGAATGTAGATACCATCTTCTTTATCGAGGTCTGCCGTGGCCCTTTAGAGCATCATGCTGAAAAAGATTGTGAATAGCGTTGGTGCAAGAACGCAACCGTGTTTCACGCCATTGGATATTAGAAAGGGCTCAGAAAGTGCATCGCCATATCTGACTTGGCCATGCTGATCGTCATGAAGTGAGATGATCATTTTAAGGAACTTGGGGGGACAACCTAAACATTCCAAAATCTGCCATAGACCTTTTCTGTTCACAGTATCAGAAGCCTTGGTGAGATCAAGAAAGGTTACATAGAGACCTTTGTTCTGTTCCCTGCACTTCTCTTGCAGTTGTCTGAGAACAAATACCATGTCTGCGGTACTCCTGTTGGCTCTGAAACCACATTGGCTTTCAGGTAGAAGTTTTCTGCTATAGCAGGTATTAGTCTGTTCAAGAGTATTCTTGCCAGGATTTTGCCAACAATGGAGAGCAGAGTAATACCACGGTCATTTGAACAGTCTGATTTAACTCCTTTCTTCTTGTATAAAGTGATGGTGACTGCGTAATGTAGATGTGATGGTAGTTCGCCTAGTTCCCAACAGCGCACCACAAACTCATGAAATTTAGCATGGAGAGCATGGCCCCCATTTTTCCAGACTTCAGGTGGAATTCCATCAACCCCAACTGCCTTGCCAGTTTTCACCTGCTGTATGGCCTTAAGGGTTTCTCCCAAAGTGGCATCAGTATCCGATTCATTCTTCACCGATTGCTGTGTAATGTACTGAATTGCTGAGTCTTGAACTACACGACTAGTACTGAAAAGAGTCTGAAAATGTTCAGACCAACGATTCAGAATGGAGATTTTATCTGTGTGAAGCACCTGACCATCTGCGCTGAGTAGAGGGCACTGGACCTGGTATGTAGGCTCGTATGCTGTTTTCAAGACCTCATAGAATCCTCTGTAATCACCTGTATCTGCGCATAATTGAATTTTTCCTGCTAGATTGATCCACCACTTGTTCTGGATGACACGAAGTTTCTGTTGGAGCTTGCTACATGCAAGACAAAAGACTGCTTTTCTTACATGACAAGATGGCTGAGCAAGATGTGCTTGGTGAGCAGTTCTCAACAATTCCTGGATCTCTTGATTGTTCTCATCAAATCGATCCTTGTTCTTCTTGAAGGAGAACCCTAAGGACTCTTCAGAGGACTGCAGGATGTTATTTTTAATATATTACCAAAGTGTTTCAGGAGAGGGATCTGTGGAATAATCTTCGAGCCTAGTTTGAAGGTTTGCCTGAAAGCTGTCTCTCACTGTAGCTGATGGAAGATCGTTAACTTGGAGTCTCCTCCTTGGGATACTGCCCCTTTTAGGTTTGAACTCAACATTAAAGTTAAATTTAAAGCACACAAGTCAATGGTCTGTTTGGCATTCTGCATTAGGCATCACGTGGGTGTGGTGAACATCGCAAACATCTCTCTGTCGCACCAAGACATAATGAGGTGCAAATGCTTGGATCTAGGATGCATCCAAGTTACCTTCAGACTATTTTACTGCTGAAAGATAGTGTTGGTGATGGTGAACTGCTGCTCCACACAGAATTCTAGCAGAAGGCAACCATTATCGTTGCAGTTTCCAAAGCCATGCTTGCCTAATACTCCTTTCCAGGCTTCAAAGTTCTTTCCTACTCTGGCATTGAAATCACCAAGGATAATGATCTTATCATCTGCAGGAACCTTTTGGGTAAGGCGACGCGGGTCGGTATAAAATTTATCTTTTTCGGCAGGGTCAGCTTGGAGAGTTGGGGCATATATAAGGACAACGTGTTGCTTGTTGTGTAGTGGAAGGCATAAGGAGATAATGCGGTCAGAGTGACCTGTCGGCAGATTTTCGAGTTTAGGAACAATGGAGTTTTTAATCATGAAACCAACTCCTGAGAAATGCCTTTTGGTTCTGGGTTTACCTGACCAAAAGAGTGTGTAACCAGCACCATGTTCTCTGAGTCTGCCTTCGTCATGGAGACGAACTTCACTGAGAGCAACAGTGTCGATGTTGAGATGTGACAGTTCATGGGCAATTAGGGCAGAACGACGCTCAGGACATCCGCTATCCACAGAATTGAGCATGGTTCTGATGTTCCAACATGCTAGAGTCAGTTTGGTTACACCTTTGGAGGCAGGTGTGTGCCTTTGTCTCTTAATCTTTGTTTGACCGCATCAGAAGATGCCCGTTGACCGCATTTAACCAACCGGGTGAAGGGTGGAGATGAGCTTTGTTTAGGCCACCTTTTCTAGGCCTCTCTCCATGTGAAGCAAGCAGTGCTCTCCTTGAAAAAGGCTGCTTGGTCATTCCGAGCGCGGTGCGGCCCAGCCGCCGTCCGAGCGCCAAAGCCCCATATAGTTATGTCTTATATAGACTTCTTAATGTATTTTGTAACATTCTTGTTTGCATTATGAAATCAGAGTTGAACTTCCTATTTTTTTTAGGCTTTTACAGTGAATTGCTTACATTCTTTGCCAAATCTGTTTTAGGCATCTCATTTGAATACTTTGATACTTTGAGTGGTATCTTAGTACAAATGCAAATAGGTTTTTCAAAATGATTCCCATCTTATTCAGTAAGTGCTGAATCCTATAAAAAAAGAAACTTGGTTGGCTGGAGTTAAGGTCGTTTGGGTGACTTTTTTCCTTTGCGATTTCTTGATTTCAGAGCTTCATAGCAAAGACAGATATTTCTTTTGTGTATGTAGGTATGTATATAGATGTAATATATATAAATAAAAAATTTCCTGCTCAATGGTGGATAGATGCTTACTTTTCTTACTTGCATAATTCCAGCTTTTGTCTATTTTGGGTTTGTGTGGTAGAAATATAAACTTTCAGTGAATTTGTCTATAATCTGAAATTTGTAAATCACTGCTTTTTAATGAACTGCTTTCTTTCAAGTTCTTGGGTAGGATTTGTGGTGTAGTAGTGCATAAGCATATTTACATAATGAATTACTGTTATGATTTAAAGCCTTTAATTGTTTAGCTCTCCAGTGAATAGTCTGCAATTTTAATTTAATTACTAATAACTGATATTTGATAATATATTAATCACTGGAAAGTAGTAAAATTGGAGTGCTTTGGTAGCTTTAGTGAAAAAATGTAACCATCTGACTTCGTATATTATTCTGGGTTTTTTGACAAAACCATTTTGGCTTCTGCAGCAGCAGCGTTTTATACCACATATAAATGTACAGTGGCACTTGGTTATCTGGCTGTAAAGTGTAAAGTCAGAAAGGTCCTGGTCAGTGGTGGTACTTCATTGTGGTGGACATACTCAGAGCTACAGGAATGGAAAGATTTCCCCAAGAATGGTGGCCAGTTATTACTGGTGTGATGGCAGCGGGTCTCTGGCTGTGGGGCATACCAGTCACCAAAATTTGGCTTGGAGTTTTCTGTTAAATGTTTATTTACCTGTCTGAACTTTTTGCTTTTTATTGTTCACTCCCAGATGAGGAAGTGCTTATTTTGTGTAGTTCCTGTCTTCCTTCCAACATAGTAACATTTCTCGTATAAAAGCCATGTCACTGTGCCAGAATTCTGCCAACTCTTCTAAAGATCAAGATTCCATCTAATATCTTTTCTAAACTGACTTGCCTGTTTTTTTGTGTTTTGGTACTTTATTTTGGAGTTTTTACAAACTTGTTTTTGTCAGGGAAAGATGAAGTAAAGCAGATGTAGTTTGAAAATGTCTTTGAGCCACAAATAATGAATGAATAGTGTATTTCATTTAAAGCAGAAAGCTTATTCCAGTCCATGGCCTCCAATGCCCTGTTGATTGATGTTTATGTCACCTATTTTGTAATGTAAGTTACAGGAAATAGTCACCTCAGGTGAAACCTATCTGTACTGTCGTGGCCACCGTGAAATGTCCTTTTACTATCATAGACTCATTAATTTGTTAGATCTCCTTTGTGTTAGATAGCATAAGTAAATTATTCAAAATTCCTTTAAACAAAAACTAGTCTGTATAGTAACTTCATTATTATTAATTACCATTAAGTGTTATTCATCAAATTAATGAAGTAAGGGGGATGTGCAACTTAGCATTTTGGAAAGTGTAGAGTTAGAAATTTACAGGAAGAAAGTAAAAGTTTACCAACTAGTTGTTTCTGTATTTTAAAAATATTTTTAGAACTTGTTTAGAAGTTTAGTTTCTGCATTCTTCCTTTTCCCTAAATAACCCAAGAATGACTTTGCAAAATATTTTTCAGCAAGTTTATGAATGGTGACAAAATCAAGATACATGCACACTGTTTTTCTCAGTATGTTCAAAAGTTTCTGCAGTTTCCTTAGGGCTTAATCCATGTATTTTATTTTAGAACTTTTATTTCGGGTTAACTCCAGTTTTTATACAGACTAATTATAAGATGGAGGAATTTGAGGCAAAAGTACCTTTGTATCAAGTAGTATCAAAGTAATTATGTAAATTTCAAAGGTGTCTGTTTATGTATGCTTTTAAGCATACCTGTTTATGTATGCTTTTAAGGTATGGTATAAAATCGTTATGCAGGTTATTTTCCTTTTTATTTCTGAAGATGTATGCTTTCCTATATGGAATTTTCAGAAAGCTGCTAGGCTTTCTTCACAGCTGCATCATGTTCAGAGGCTCACATTCATTCTAGGATTGACTAAAAACAATCTATTTTCTCTTTTTCTTCCATATGATCAAGGAAGTCTGGGTTTTGGCAAAAATTTTACCACTAGTTAAAAATGTGATGGGCATTCTGTATGTCTGATTCCATTTCTGTACTGTGTTTCACAAAGACATTCAGATTTGGTGTTAATGATACCTTTTATCATTAAATTATAGTAGCAAACTTTGCTTTTCAATGAAGTTATACTACAGTAGTGTTAAATAAAATGTGTAGTTTTTATTCCTGTGCCTTACGGTGTGAATAGATTACATTTTTTAAGTTATTATCATAATCATTTTTAGGAAGCAACAGCAGGTACAAGTGTTGAAATTATCTTAGACTGTGATAACTAGACAGTAACAAATAATTCACTTCCTTTGTTGTGTATGCAGTGTGTCCTATAACCCATGGTCCTGAGGATGACAGGACGGAATTTTTCTGTAATCATCTGCATATTTTTTTATTTGTCTTCCTTCAGTTGAAGAAGTAATGTTTTTGATCTGTGTATCACTGAAGGAGGATCAGCTGAAGGATAGGCTGTCATTGTCCCTCTACCATCCAGTGCCATGCAGGTTGTCTTCAGCCCAGACCTGAAGTTCAGTTCACTATTCTGGAATTTGCTGCTCCTTCTCCATTGAAGGAGGAAATGAGCAGTATGTTCATGGCAATACCTCCGCAGAAAAGTGTGGTTTTAAAAAAAGGAAGGTTTTCTTTGCAACTGAATTGTAAAATACAAAGGACCCCTGAATGATTCAAAAAGTTATAGCATGGCAGTCTTCTGTTAATATCTGATAATAAACATAGCTAGAAAGGCAGCAGGAGAGGGAACCAGTGGTGATTTTGTTGGAATGCCATACTGGTAAACAGGCTCTCTCAGGATAAATAGAAACAGTAGAGGATTAAAGCACTAAAACAGAGGAACATTGAAGAGCTTTCTCCTGCTTGGAAACAGTAATAACATTCAGCCAAATAGGAAATGCTTTAGTTTGATGACAGAAATGAAGGGAAGGAGAAGCTGAGGTAGTGCTGCATCTAACTGCCATCGAAGCCTGATAAGAGGAAGCAGAACAATTCAAGTGTTGCTGTTGTATAGTAGCTTAGAAGTGAATAATTTTGGTTGAGATGCTCAATTCAGTCATGTTGCCATTTGGGTCAGCAGGGCTACTCTCAGTTACTGCACTTGTAGGCCATGGCTGTTGTCTTGGTAGAGGATGGAATTATGAAACCAACTTCTTGCTGGAAGCAATGAAGTGAAACAGAGTGAAGCTGGCAAGAATAGAGTGTGCTGAATTTCAGCTCACATTACAGGCGGCAAGAACAAAACGAATAAATCCTTCCTACTGGTGGTAGTTTTGAATTCAAACCATGCTTCTGCACAGCAAACTGACAAGTCTGGAACTGCAAAGGAAGTTAACAAGTTCTTCAGACTTATGCCTGTTTGTTCCCAAAAAGAAAAGAATTGCTTTATGGCCCTAAAGTGAGAAGTCAGATCATCAGGGCTGTGAAAATATATCTGCTGTACTTTGGCTGCTTTTCCCTTTATTTAGTTTAAGTAAGTAAGCTTTGAAATAAGTATTGAAGGATCAGGGAGGAGGCTTAAAATAGCAGCAGTGAAGAAGTGAGAAGATCATTAAGTTCTATTTTTTCCTACCAATCAGATGTTTCACTTTTTGCCTATGCACATTCCTTTCCTTCCATTTAAGGCAGATGACCTTTCTTCAGGTCAGATTATCTGTCTGATGACATGGGTAGGTAGCATTTGTGTGGTTTCTGATGATGAGGGATGTTTGTTCTGCAACACTATTTAAGCAATTATTTGAACCCAGTTGATTCAGTTGAATGCTGACATGCACTATTATTTTATGACTTGAACTCACATGAGTATTATGATACCTCATTCTTCATACTGTGATAGGTAAGGAACAAACCTCAGTAACATTTCTTCCTACTGATTTTCCTTTGTGTCTGTGTACTTAGAATGAGAAATAAAGAATGAACAACTGATCAAAAGTCAAAAGCTTTTGTTCTGTGGGTACAAGCACTCACATGGGGGATTTGAATCCACTGCTGTCTTGTCTGTACTTATATCAAATCCTTTTCTGAACGCCTCCACTATTTCTATAGGTAACATTCATTTATAAATGGTTTAGACCTAGGAAATACAGGTCAGTTTGAAGAGTTACCCAAAGAAAAACTTATTTATTTAAAGAAATTAAAGATGTAATCTTTGTTGTTTGTTTTCTCTCAATGCTATCATTATTTGCAGATGTCTAACTGTGTATTGGCTAAATCTTTGGGTATATTATATGAGCTTTGGAATCTACACTTGGTTCTCTCTGCAAGTATTTCCTTAGCATATTGAGTACTGCAAATAATTACTTTTTATTAGACCAAATATATCATAATTGAATGTTTGCTCTTTTGTACACAGTCTCTTCCATTTCAAGATTGTAAATGTTCATGCTAGATTTATTTTACATGATAAAAATTCCTGTTTAATTTGCTATCTCCCTGTAGATTACATTTATTCACTTATTTTAATAAAGCTTAGCTTTTCAAAGTACATCATTCTGATGGTTCAAAAAACGTACCTTCTTTTTTTCCCTTTTCAGATTTATCCAAGAACAGATTAACTGAGGTTCCTATGGAGTTGTGTCATTTTGTGTCACTGGAAACACTAAATCTATACCACAATTGCATTAAAAATATACCAGATGCCATAGTAAACTTGCAAATGCTAACTTATTTAAATTTGAGGTAAGTTTAACTTTACCACTTTTTTTGTTTGTTTGCAAATGTGTAAAGATTTTATTGTCTGCGCTTTATATGTTTCTGGAACAACTGACTACCTTTTTCATTTTGCTGGAAACAGTAATGCAAAAGCTCTTTGGCAGTAAATACAGCTCTGTGTGAAGGCATTTTAAAGGCCAAAATGTAAAACTAATTATTAAGAGAAAGACCAAGAAATACTAATCCATTTCTTTCCCATATTCTTGTAACAAATTCAGGATGCTAATCACATCAGCACAGTTGGATTCTTATAATTCACTTCTCATGACAAATTTTGTAAAACTGGACATAGATTTTGTACTTGAAGAGACAGACACAGAAGATTTGTGTTTTTATCTATGGGAATAGAATGGAAAAGCATGATACTTTATCACTAAGATTTTGTCTTATGCAATAAATATACTTACTACCTATTTTAAGGAGGAAACGGCCAAGAATTAGACACCATTGTCTCTTTTCAATGAAAAGTCTGTGTGAATACTAACCAGTGTAGAGAATTGCTGCTGGTTAAAGTGCAGGTGAACACATATGTGCTTTTAATGGAGAGCATGTGAACCCTTTTTCAACTGGAGCAAGGTGTGGAGTTTTCTTTGCAATTAATAATGTAAAAATTGTAATAGTAAAATATAATACTCTGATCTTTGTGAGAATGAGGTTTGAGCGGATGGTGCAGTGGCTCTTGGTCCTTTAAATTCAAGGTATGAAGGTTTGATCATCAGTTTTATCAACATTGAGGATCTTTCTTAAGCCTTCCTGTATTATTACTGTACTGCAATTTTGGCCACTGTGGAACCCTGTTTTGGCTCTAAAAATTGAAATGTTATGGTGTGTTCTGAGTATCTGCACACATACAGGGAATAGGACTTGAAATTTTGCATTAGTGTTTGTTAGATATACATAAAAAAATTAAGACTGGATTAAGTTGTTAAATTTACATAAAATATCTTGGTAAATTTAGGAATTAGATTTAACTCAGAACTCAATATCATGAACCAGTGACTCAGTGTTTAAAATTGAATTTTGATTTGGAATTTCTGTGAATCATCACAAAACCATAATAGTTAGATTTTATATTACATCTCATAGTAAATTGGACAAAAAAAAGGAAGTTTTTCAAGTTCTTAAGGTAATTTCCTTCAGTTTAAAATCCCCTCTTCACTTGGATGTGCCCTTCCTCCTTGTTAGTTGCTCATAGTAAACGGGTTAAAGAAGGAAATATAGCCTTGACTTTCTAACTGTGTTGCTTCTTGGCAAGAAATACATTATAGATATAGAATGCATATTTTTCTACCTGTCACCAGCAGAGCCCATATGTTAAATAGCATTAGAAAGTGATGCCAAGAGATATACGGTGTCTTTGGGCCTTGGTGGATACTGTTCATGTTTTATTTAAAGAAATTCCTTTTAAACTAATGATGATTTATTACTCACTTGCCCTGGTGATGTACTGTTCTTTATCTCTTATTGGGTTGCTTCTGAGTTCTGTAGAGCTTAAAAATTGTTTTGACTTGCTTTTTGTGTGTGTCTAATCTGCTGATCTGTGGCGTAGTGTAACTATTTTAGAATCTAGATTTCCTCAGTTTGAGTTCTTTAGAACCTAAAAAAAATATTTCTACTTAATTTTTAGAAAAAGTTGTGTCTTGGGCATCTGTAAAGACACTAGAATTAAGAAACCTGGCTCCACAATAAGCGTTGATTCTTTTTTCAGCTACTGCTGGTTAATAGTTGGATTTCTCATTTTTAATGTCTTTGGGTTTGTTATTTGATATCTGTCTGTTTCCTGGCTTGTGCAACAGAGATATGATGATAGTTTGCTTTATAAAACATTTTGAGACTGTTGGTATGGAACATGAATATAAATCTTTATATGTGACTTTGTAGTATACTGCTGGATTGACAGTTGAAGAAATGCTGTGAAACTTGTGGAATTTTGATTTTTGTTTGGTTTTGTTTCACTTCAAGGTTTCTTACTGAAATTACACGTGGCAGTTTTTGCCATGTGTTTTCAGAGTTCAGACACACCTTTGCTCTCTGAAGCCTTAACACTCAAGCAGAAGCTAATTAAAATGGTTTATACTGGGGTGCCACTTTTAAGTTACTGTTCGTTGTTTTACTACAGGTTAATACTCATAAGAAGAACAAGTATTTTAAAAACTTTTAAATATTCTATGACAGAGTAGTTAATATGTTATTTGATAAGCATGAAGTTTCTTCTGGAAATTGAGCCACAACTCACTATTTTTAACAATGTGGTGATCACAAAGTGTCATGACGTTTGCCATCTTTTACATTTGTCATGTTTTAGCTTATGAATCTTGGAAAGAAATGAACCTTGATAGTCCCAGGATTTTTTGGCTCTATTTAACTGGGTTAATATCATAGAACCACAGAACAAGAAGTATCAAGTAATCTTCAGCTATAAGTGTTCTTAAAAGGAATTGAGAAAAATAACCATTTTGTCCGTAATTTATATATTTGTCTTTTAGTTGGAACAGAAGGCATCCATTTTAGTGGCACATAAAACCACAGGAATGTTTAAATACTTGCAAAATACT
Organism: Corapipo altera; assembly: GCF_003945725.1. Classification (NCBI taxonomy): domain Eukaryota; kingdom Metazoa; phylum Chordata; class Aves; order Passeriformes; family Pipridae; genus Corapipo; species Corapipo altera. The sequence continues at coordinate 57,239,987 of NW_020884872.1, read as the reverse complement.
GTCTCAGTTGACTTTCCGGTATTCATTAGGAAGGGAAACAGCTGTTCTTGGTGAAAAACAGATTTGTTACAGTATTGTTAAACTGATATAGTGCATTTTTTCCAGAGTCATAAAGTTCGCAATGTTGTTTAGTCAATAATGCAGGCATTTCTGATGTGCAAGTGTTTTCTTAATGATTGGCATTTGAACATTTAAATTTTATCTTTATAAAATCTGACCCATGAAAATGAAGAAATTTTGCAACTCTCAGACTTTGTGAGTGTGCAGTAGAACATCACTGATGGTTTTAATGTTTTGTTTTGTTTTGTTGCAGTCGAAATCAGCTTTCTTCTTTGCCAGCTTGCCTGTGTGGTCTTCCTCTAAAAGTCTTAATTGCAAGTAACAATAAGCTAGGTTCCCTTCCAGAAGAGATAGGTCAGCTAAAACAGTTGATGGAATTGGTATGTTACTGATCTTTTTTTTTTACTTTTTATTTTGACTTCTTTTGTATTTAAATAGAAACAAAAAAAAATCACTTTGCACATATATTTGAACTAGTGTTTAATACTATAATGAAAGAAGGGGTTTTTTTAACTGTTGGGTAGTAACACAATAATAGTTTCCTTTATATTCTTTCTAACTCTTTTAAACAACATCAATGCCCTTGGTTCATTCAATACTCAGTGTCAAAGTTCATGGTCTTTATAAGTTTTACTCACCCCTGCACTGACTCCCCGTTTCACTGTATCAATTTCAAAAGTTCTGGCATCAAGCTCTGCAAGGCTGTACCCCTTCCTTAGCATCCTCCCCTCCTGCTTCCTTTTTGTCTCTTATTACTTTCTGCTTACCACATTGCATTCCACTCCTGATACTGGTCTTATCAGTCTATTTTCATTTTATTTCACTATGTTTGTCATGCAGCCTTTCTTTCCTGGAACACCTATCTAAACAGATATCCAAAGTTATATTCCTCTTGTTTTCGAAACTGTCCACATGAATACTGTTTCTGCATGCAGTAGATCATCTGTAATAGATCATCCACTCAATGACAATCTGAAAAAGTAGAAAAATTATTTGGTACTAAAGATAAAAAATAAATTTAATTGCAAATGCTTTTTTAAATATATGCATGGAAAATATATATAAGATAATGCTTCCCTTTCTCTCTCTTTATCTTCCTTTTCTATAGGGAGGCTGAGACTGAATTCTGTATGGCATATGCTTTATGTCTTCTGGTTATTTCTATTAATTCTTTTGAGATATAAATTGACAAATAAACCACATTTAATTTATGCGTAGTAAAACAATGACTTTTGAACTTTCTTCCAGCTGCTGCTATCTCCTTTGACAGCATTTATCATGCATGTCTTTTCTGTACCTGAAAGTGCCTGCTTATCATATTATTCTTTTTATAATAGTAGTTCCTCCATTAAATTATGTTGCAGAAATTGAACTAATCTTGCTCTAGGCCGCAGTCCTGCTATTGATTTTTCATATGTGGAGTGAAGTGACAACGGAGGGGCTTTTTTCTTCTAGTATTCTTGAATGGCATTCTGTGGTATCAGTCTTCTGTTACAGATTACAATTGATCTGGCTGTTGATGGGGATGGACAGGTGGTTTCCTTTTCCTTTCTGGGTTATGCCTGAGAAAAAGACTAGCAAGGTTGTTTTGTTTGCTGAACATTATTAGTTTATCTTTTCAAATAGTTGGAATTTTTGTGTGTGTGTGGGTTTAGTAAGATTACAGGAGTGGTTCTGAATTAATCTTGAAAGGAAAAACATGTTAGGCTATAGCATTGTTTTTGTTGTGCTTAAAATAGATGCAATAAAAGGTGATGGTTCCAGTTTTATAAATAAAGTTAAATTTAGTAAAAAGTGAGTTTAAAATTAGTAACAAAATTTAGTAAAAAATTAAAAACTTGAAAATCAATGTAGATTATACTCAAAGCAGATGGGATTTGTTTAGTTCAAACATATGTTTAAATTCTGGAATACTGGATTTTTCATATTGCTTTCCACTTACAGTACATTTTCAGTGTTACACTTTCTCAAGAAGAACACAACAATTCCTACTCTAACAATGAGAGGGTCTAGCAACATGTCACTTGGTAGCCTAGAGGATTTATGAAAACTGAAAAAGGTCTGATGCTTGTTCTTTGTGATCAGGAAGCAACGGGGGGGTAGTTGAATAAGAAGTTTTTGTTAAATTGAGCATGATTCTGCTCAGTTGAGATGACCTTATTACTTAGTTTGATGCTACCGTGTGTGTTTGGTACATTTCCAGTGAAGTGAGTTGCACTATTTAACTGGAAATGACATAACTCTGATGTATTGGGAAAAGCAAATAGTGGTAGGATTGAGAGTGGAGATTTGTATTGGCATGTATAATATAATGCAGTTTGGATAATAAGGTGATCATTGTTCTGAAATGAGTAAAAAAACATAAATAAACAAACAAAGAAGATTAAGTCATACTGCAGTTGCTGGATGAAAAATTCAGCTGTGTGAGAGCAATGCCAGCCTGAATAGCAGGGGATTCAAGCAGAACCCTTGCCCAGCCCTCTGGCTGAGAATACTGCTGTTTTAATACATATGCAGTGCTGGTGTTGAGCTGGGCCAGGGGATTGATCCCGAGATGCCACCTGGCTGCAGTGCTTGTATTAATAGGACTTTTCCAAGCAATCTCACTTTCCCCAAATGTTTCACAAGCTGCATGCAGTAAGAACTGTGTGTACATAGCAAATGGATTTTTTTAATCTAACTTTTTAAGCAAAATTTACCTCTGTAGCCACTGTAAAGTGACATAAACATAATTTACTGCAAATTGGACCAGATCTTTCCAACAAACATTGCGTTTTTCCCACTCTCCTCCAAAATGGAGCAGGTAATTCTTTTTCTGTTACATATATGTATTTATATAAATTTCATGGCATAGAGTAAGTTAGATATTACATGCAGAAAATTTTCAGGTTTTCTTTTAATTTCTAGGGTTCTGACAGTTAATGTACAAACACCAAAGTAACATGAATTATTCTCCCTGCAGAACACTTTGCAATTAATTGCAAAATTTGGTTGGGACATTTACTTTTATTTGCAGCTCATTATCTCAGTCATACATCTGCTGTCAGCCAGGAGGATGGGTGCAAAATTAGTGTGAAGATAATCTGAAACCTACTTTCTGTCAAGGAAAAGGAATTAGGCAGAGATGGCTCAGTAATTGTACCCAGAACTATCAACTGTATAGTAAGATTCTGGTCTCCATCCTATCAGGCAGTATTGCACTGCTGCCTTCTTCAGATAATGGCCCTCTCCATGTCTGAGATGCTCCTGTCTCGTGTTAGAAGCCTTTAAATGTCTCAAGTTGGATTTATGTCCTTTACCTCATTCATCTAATCAACTTGACCATGCAGGACCTGCTGTTGCCGAAGAAGGTCCATGTGCTCGTGTACTGTGTAGCTTCTTTTTACTGTTCAGTATGGCTTGTATGTCACAAGCTTTCTGAATCCACACACTTTTCAGGAATAACTGTTCAGTCAGGAGGCCCAAGTTTAAAATGAATGTAAGGAGGAAGTTTACCTTAATTTGAATAGTTTGGATAAACTCCCCGTGTGTGTGTGTGTGTGAATAAATATGTTAATATAGACTCAGAGTCCCATATTGATTTGTTAAGGACCATTTAAACTTTACCATAAACAAAGGGAAAAAGCTGATCATTTTAATTTGCTTTCATGCCACAGAAATTAATGTTAAATTTAAATATGCCTTACACTTCTCTGATTTTGAGAAATTGTCTTGTCATGGCAGGACATAGCCTAACTAGTAAGAACAAAATAGAATTAATGCAAGTCTGACCTTAGCAAATACTAACCCCTCAGAATGTAGGTGTTTGAACTTCAGTTGCCTGCAGATGTCCATGAAGCAAACTGCTGGTTGTATAGTTCCTTAAAAAATTATTAACTCGAAAACAATAAGCATTTGACTCTGATAGTATTGCATCCATTATTGGCAAAGTAGATGGGAAAGGTAAACACTGCCTCTGTCACATACACACACTCATGAAGTCTAATAATAGTCAAGAGCATAACTAGGATAATGTTATAGGTCTTTGTTTTCCATGGCTATTCAAACAAAGTAATAAAAAAAGCAACTTGGGCTGCAGTGTTTAGTAGGATAAAGGATACTACTGTCTCTAGAGATCTTGTGAATGCTGACATGCTGTCACAACAGATCAGTCTTATTGAGGATGTTTTGAAAGGCTGTAGGTGGAAGTGGACTTTGTTTTTGAGGCTACACACTGCCAGGCTTTTTTTTTTTTTTGGTACTTCGTTTACAGTTCTCTGTCTCTTTCCCTGACTTGTTCTGACATGTGTGCCTAAGTGCACTTGATCTAGAAAGTTTCTTTGGCACAAGGTGACTTTAAATTCTGTGCTCTAAAAATCAATTATCTAATTATGAAGTCATTTAAAATGTGTAGATTAAAAATAGGACAGTAAAGCTTCAAAAATAAATGATCTGGGAACAGTGCAATTAAAGAAACTTTGTGGCAAAAAAATGCACTCATTAGCTGGGATTTTTAATTTCCTTGTCTAAAAGCTACAATAATTTCCTGACTGTGTTTTGAGAAGGGAAGGGAGCCTTGGCAACAGTGAGATTCTGTTATAAGAAGGAACTTCTGATACAGGGAGCAGCATTGCCAAATCACATTTTGCTTTTACTACCATTATTTAGGCTGGAAGACAGAGAGTAAATGCAATGCTTTTGACTAATATTAAAGCAAGTGTCTTCAAAGAGATTACTTAGAAATCTGACTCATTTCTAGAACTTTTGTAGTCCAAGAGCTCCCAGATACTGTATAAATCAATTTGAAACAGTTGAGAGAGTAGGTGTATTCATTGGCTATTCAGGAAAATTTTGACATGACCCCAATTAGCTTTAATACTATGAAATACTGTTTCACTCTTTTAATACAGAAATGAAAGCATAATTGGGACATCACTCAAATTTACAGGTTACCTGGAATGTAAGAAGAGGTTTCGATGTTCATTTGGCAGCAAAAATGATAGCTAGTATCTGACAACTGTCTCATATTAGACTGACTTTATCCAAGAAGTTGATCTTTCGTACACATTCGTAACAGTTTCTTGTTATAAATAGTGTTAAAGTATCATATTTATTACAGTAATATCACTGTATATAAACTTCTTGTTTGAAACTGTGCTCAGTAGTACCAGATCCTGTACTTTCAACTCAACTTTACGAAAGTTGCTCCTTTAAGAATGCTGAAATGAGGATGGATACCAATTTCATCCAGATTATTAAACCATTTGTATTTAGTCATCAAAATCAGACCTGCTTAGAACTTGTCTAGGCAGTTAAGAAGTACATTTTACAATGAATAATATGTCGAATATCTGTATAATACTAAACAAGATCTGTCCTATTTTATTATGGCCTACTGCATGCTGTGAGAATCAAATATATGCCTTTACTGAGCATCATTATAGAATGCTATTGCTGATTATTATTGTCATCATCATCATAATCATAATTATTATATTTTGCTTAAATATTCCCTCTAGAAGAACAAGAACCTTTTTAAAAACTCAGATCCACACACTAGCAGTTTTGCATTTCATCCTAATGTATTTGGTTTTATAACCATGATACCAAATTCTTAATGTGAAGAAAAGAACAAAAAATTAGAACATCTTAAGCAAATGGTTTTGAATGTTTCTACACAAATAAAATTAACTTTCAAAATTAACCTGTTCTTCAAACAAGAATTTGCTCTGCTTTTAGGTAATGTGTAAACATTTTCCCATGTATCTTGTTTTACATTGTGACAACAGGGCATAGACTGTTGCATGTTTTAAGGTTAATAAAATGTTACAATGATAATAGCGACTTGGCTACATTTATATTATTAAACATCTAGAATCTGAAAGTTCATTATTATTTGTTATTACTGTTTTACTGTAGGATGTCAGCTGTAATGAAATCACAGCTTTGCCACAGCAGATAGGCCTGCTGAAATCTTTAAAAGAACTGAATGTCCGAAGAAATTACCTCGAAGTTTTACCCCAAGGTAAAAGCAAATGAACAAAAAATACCTTTACAGTAGCTCTTTTTATTAGCATTTTGGAAGTATTTTTACTCATATTAGTAAATATGATTTAAAAGTAGTAATTACTTTGTGTTTAAAGTTATTCCATTTGAGTTTGCAGAATACAACATAGTGGCATTCACTGAAGAACAGTGTGTGAGGTTTTTTAATGTCTTGTCTTTATGATTCTAGGCGTCTTTTAAGTTACACAGGCATCTGAATGCAATATGGGAACTGTCATCTGAGTTTCAGAAAAAAAAGATATTTCAAAGAATTAGTTTTAATATTTATGAACACTTGCATAATAATAGCACTCTTTTAATTTCCTAGTATTGAATGGAGTAAATGTTGATCTTATTCCTCCCTGAGTTTGTATTTTTCCTGAATGCAAAAGAAGCTTTATTGAGAAATATAATTTTATGGCAAAAATAAAATCAAATATAACACCTTCTCTCCTTTTTGTTACTTTTAGAACTAGTGCATCTTCCCTTGGTAAAGTTTGACTTTTCCTGCAATAAAGTGCTTGTGATTCCAATTTGTTTTAGAAAGATGGTGCAGTTACAAGTATTACTACTTGAGAATAATCCTTTGCAATCTCCACCAGCACAAGTAAGTAACAGCTATGATTTAAATTGTGCCTTAATATTGGGTGGATGATAGCAAATTATAGACTATAAAATGTCACGTTCTGCAATTGCAGGGTTCTGAATTTCAGTCATCACAGACATTAGTTGTTGATACCTAAATAGGAAATATCTAAATAAGACATGAAAATATACTGTGTTCTATGTATGAGTCTGTGCACCCCTTCAACTAACACACATCTGGAAGATCTCCATTCTGTTAGCTGCTTGTTTATTTTTGTCATTCCTATCTGCATATGAAACCTGATGTCAGAATATGTATAATTTTGAAAAAGAGAAGTGAGAAATTTCCTGGATAATTTTTCTCTCTGTTAATAAGAATCCAGTTCTAGGAGGTTCTGCAGTGATTTATTATTAACTTAAAGATATGCAGATGGTCTAGAACATAATCCATATGAAATTTATTTAACTTCATAGTGTAAGTTTATAGATTGTGATACACAAAGAAATCAAACTCCTATTCTGAACTGTAGGCCACACTGAGTAATAATGATAATAAATTAATGGAACCTGTGCTTTGCATCTCTGAAAGTTACAACTGTTCTAAATTAACAGCTGTTGAAATACTTAAGAATTTTTATTACATTGGAGAAATGGTTTTTCATAATCAATAGTGATGCTGCTTTTAAACTAAAAAAAACCAGAGCAAGTTGAAGTGTACACTTAAAGAAAAAAAATTCTAAAATGCAGGTGAAATCCATCATAACTATGCTTGGACACTAGCAAAAACGATGTGACCAAGAATATAAAGGACACACTAAGTAATTAACTGTCAATATTGACTAATTTTGGAAAGTAATTATTCAATTTATCATTAGCAATAGGCCGCACCATATATTTAATGTAACTTTTTAGTTACATTACAGAACCCATTTGGATTTTTTTTAAGTAGGCTACATTATTCTCTTGTTTTCTGTCTTCATCTCTGAGGGTATTTTTACTGGTGCACACAAATAATTGATTAGGTAATTGAAGTACTTAGTAATTAAAAAACCAATAAAATCCATTTTTCTTTATGTGATATTCATTGTAATAATAGTATTTGGTTTTCAGGGAAGTTTACACTAAGTGACATTTGAAATAAATTATTTTCTTCGTTGTAGTTATAAACCTAACTTTTTTTTCTTGTCTAACAGATTTGTACAAAGGGTAAGGTGCATATATTCAAATATTTGACTGTGCAAGCATGTCAGATTAAAACAGCAGACTCGCTGTATCTTAATGCCATAGAACCACAGCATTTGCCACAACCTGTGGAAGAGAGGTATGTATGAAAGTCTCAGTTTTTCCATGTAACACTTATAAACAAAGTGAAATAGTATTTATCTTTAGATTCACAAGTTTTGTTTGTTTAGATGCTATTTAGAGTGCGCTTTTTTGAACAGAGATTTGTTTTACTTTAATTTAAATTAATTTGCTTTTATTCTAGTGAAATCCCTCTAAGATCTTAGGAAAAAAAATATTAATCAGTTCTAAATGAAGTTAGCAGCATGTTAGTTAAGAATTTAAAAGTGAACCTTAGTTTAAATATAACTTCTTAGTATTGGCCTCCTGTAATATATTAAAAATAATTCAGATGCAAGTAACATTGGGTGTTCAAACTTTCTTGTAAACCTATTAACACACTAAATAAATTTTAATTTCTTGTGCTGTTTTGTGATGTATATGTTGTTATACATTTGCAACATAATGTTTAATTTATCTGAAGTCTTATTTGTCAAGCAAAGAGAACTGCATGAATGTTGAGATGCTTTTAAAGTGAAACGTGCTAATCTGTTAGCAAAATGAAGGACAAAATCTTTCGTGTCTTGCATCAAACATCTAGGAAATACCATCTTGTACCATGGTTTAAGGACAGGAACTGAATGTGAAGCAGCTCCTTTCTATGAGATGCTCCATAGCCAGTAGGAAATGAGCTTTCAGCCAGCTCTTTCTTTGCTAACGTGGGCAGTATAATATAAGCAATCAGAGAAGGTGTGATATTTTTGGAGAGAAGTTCTCAATAAAAACAAAGGGTTGATGTGAATAATAATAGAGATGTGGCTTCTAAAACCCTGGGGGAAAAAAACAAGAGCTGTTATGCAATCTCTCTTTCAGTCATCTATATAAGGTTTCAAGCAAATAGTTTTTCTCCATGTACCTTTGGAGACATCTTTTTGTATTTCTATCAGATAAATTTCAAAGGTGAGAAGAATCTCGGAAGAAGAGTAGGTTTTCCATTTGGGAGACACTTCCTGGCTTTCTGTTTCAGTAGATGAGAGAATTGACAGGAATGTCATATCTTGTATGATATTTTGATCATAGTGGAGATTACAGGTTAGGGTAAGGGGATAGTACAGAGTAGATATCAGTTGGTAACTAACAGCCTAATGCTCTATCACATAATAATTACCAAATTTTTATTTTAGAGCGAAACTCTTTATACTTCTAATGAAAAACCCAGTTAGGATTTCCATAGGCAGTTTCTATGAAAAAATCCTTAGTGTTTACTGGTAAGAAGTAATTTAAGATTAGGATGAATTAATCAGATACCTTATTCGTGTGAAGACTGATAAAACCCCTTTTTTAAATTGCTGTATCAATCTGAATTCAATATTGCAGCTTTCAGGATAGCAAATGAAGAGATAATTAAGTATATTTAAAAAAAAGTTAGATGATGAGAGTATTGCATCTAACAGTGTACTTCAAAATGTCTAGAGGGCATATCAGGTAATGAAACTAGAAGAGAGAGCAATTACCATTATTATAGTAATTTTCTTAAAAACCTAAATTTCAAAGTCTATTTTAAAGCACAAAAAGGAGGTTTCTGTGTTAATAATTACTCTAAACTGCAGGGAGATATTTTTAATGGATCAATGGTTACAATTAGATCAGTTGACTCCAGTTTGAGTTCAACTATTTTGGTTGCTTCTCCCACGGTAAATTGCTTCAGTTGGACTCCTGTGCTACTTAACTAGTAACTAAGTGTTTTTGCCTAGGTTATAGACAAAAATAAGCTTATACCAGATGATTTCTGTTATTTTCATTAATCCTTAGGTTAACCAGCCATTCCATCTGATACATTTTACTACTACCAGACTGTAAATTTTTAGTTTTTAATTGTACCAGGCTATTTTACCCTCAGCTATTAAGACTGGTTGGAAATTTGCTCTGATTTAAGTGAAATGAGGACAGAATTTGAACATAAATGCTATGGTAGCTTTTTACCAAATTTTTTTTTTTTTAATTCACATCTAGCATTGATGACATCTACCCAAGTAAAAAGGACTCAGATTCAGGTGTTGGTAGTGATAATGGTGATAAACGTTTGTCAGCAACAGAGGTAAGTTACTTGCTCTTTGCATCCAACTCCCCTTCCAGCACTCATATTTTGCCTATATTTTTAATTTGGGTAAAAATTTGAATAGATTTTTAGCCATAAAGACTCTGCAACCATATCCTTGACATAAATTTCTCATTAAGAAATGGCTGAAACAAAGATAAAAGGAGACTGGGATATTTCAAATTCTTTTTGTGTGTACGCTGTCTGAAGAGGGAAGTGAGATACTTGCTTCCGAGTGGTCAACAACCGACCAATAATGAAAATTCACTACAGTTCTCAGGCAGTTTACGTAATCTAGAGAATGAGAACCAAACCAGAATCCACATCTGCTGTTTTCAGTGAAGGAAATATGCCAACAGGTTACAGACTTACGACTTCTCACTTGATTGCTCTCTGACTGATAACTCTTTCCTGTTGGGAATTAATAGTGCCCAGTCCCAATATGTTCTGTGATGGGGTTATGGCAGATTGCTGTAGCACAGGAACTTTAGAAACTTTGCAGATCTTAATTCACTTACATGCTCTGGTGGTTAGACAATGCTGGAAATAAGCCTTCAAACTCTTTTATGAACTATGATGTCTGACTGAGCAAAGAGAAAGAGTACCTTTGTGGGACTAGTGTTGTCCTAAGCAGTTAGAACTGACTTTCTTAGACCTTTTTTTCTGAGGCGCTGCCCAGCTGAACAGGGCACTAAATCTAGTTGGGAGTTGAACTGAAAAAATAATGATAAATAAGTAAATAATTAGCAATATAATTCAGTAATGATCTTTCTGAAATATACAGTGACAGAATTTATGATCTGACCTTATGGGAAATATCTAGGTCACAATAGAATAATGACTTTCTCACTACTTAAAATAATTTTACACTGATTCTTTAGTGTTTGTCTCCTCCTTTGAGGAAAAGGGATTCTGTTGCTTTTGAAACAAATGTATAGAGAATCAAGCTTATCTACTGAATTTTTAGTTACTGAAAAGCAAATTGAATGTGAATCCAGTTACACACTGATTCGTCTGTTAGAAACAATAGCATTTAAAGAAGTCAAACATGGAGATTTCCAAGTATTTGGGCAAGTTTCTTGCTAGATGGAAGTGAAGCAGAGTTGTAATGATTTCTAGCCAAACCTCTAATGGTTTCCCTCTAGCTATAAGAGCATGCAGTCCATTCAGAGACACTTACAAACTGTTTTGCCATTTTTACACTTCCTGAAGCTAACTTAGCTTGTTAATAGAACTATTATTCCAGAATTTCCTCTTTAGCTATCACTATTAGAAAATAGTTCATATTACCTGTAATCAAAATGTAGCAATTTAAATGCTGCAAAAAGTATTTTAAAGACAACTAACAGTGAGCCGATACATTTTTAATAGCACAAAGGTTTTTTTTTTATGTGAGAACTGCTTACTCATTCCATCCCTGCCTGACTACTGCTCTGCTATTAAGGAGAAATAGATGCTGAGATCAGTAATCCCAAATGTGTTTGGTAATAAATTTACCACTCACTTTCCTTCTGGTGAGATCTTTAATACCTGTGTAACACATGAAAATTGTGCAAGAAATATTAGCATGTTGCAAATATAGATTCACATACATTGTCAGTTACAGTCAGAAAGCTACATACCAAACGTTAGATAAACATTAGATGATCAGTGATAAAATGATCATTAAAACACATCTGGGGGTTTTTTTGAATACAAATATGGTAATTTAGTCTGAAGGGTAGTGGCTATTGAGTTCCCAGTCTTTTACAGGAAATACTACAGTGTCATTTTGCACGTGTGTAACTTAAAAACAGTAACTTAAATTAATCACTTGTTTGAATACTAATGTATTTTTTAGGAAGCTTGTGAATTGGCTTTGGCTGAATACACCTAGGAGGGAAATACTAGTTATATATCTCTGTCTGACTTGGTAGGGTCATTACAGCATCCATTTTCAAAGCTGTAGTCATCTTGGGCATTTCAAGGGAAAGATATCTTGTAGTGTTGCTGTCAAACTGATCACAGCAACTTAAAGGCATTTTCTACTTTAAGGTAGTGTACTCCTGTACTTCATCTTCTAGGAAAAGTGTAGCATTTTGATTCGTTTTCAATCTCACTTTGGCCTTATTTTTTGCTTTTGTTAAAGTTCATTAGAATGAGAGGGTACTTGCTAAGATCCAGATGGTGCCTGTGCTTTATTTCCCATATGAGCGATGCATTAGTACCAGCAGGAATGTATATGAACATTCTGTCAAAGTGCATCATCTGAATTCTATGTTAGAATAATGTTAGGTATTTTTGATTCTTATATGTCTATTGTCTTCTGTTGCTAGCTGAATAAAAAATAAAACTGTGAATGAAGGAAGTGAGATGCAATATTTCACGTGTGAAGGAGCAATACTTTTGTATTATTGCAGGCTGTTTGGATAGTTTCTGTTTCAGAGTATAGTGGCAGGAAACACCTGGAAAATCAGTTGCAGAATTCTGTAGGTCTTGAAAGTGACACATAGCCTGCTTTGTTTCCAAACTGAATGTCCCATGGCTTTTTTTATACCAACACTCCAAAATATTTTTCTTGAAGTGTGTGTTACTCTGCTGAGAAAAAAACCCTGTTTTGTTATTCAGAACTTGTAGTAGTGTGTATAGGAACATTTTACTGTACTATTTTCGAATGCTGGTTGAAAATTAACAAAATATGAGCTTTCATCTAGAATAACTAAATTTAGTGCTTAAATGTCACATGAGATGTAGTCTGAAAGACAGAGAAGGAACTTCATTGTAATATCAGTTGTCTGAATGAATTTTTACTGTGTGTGTCCTTTTTTTTTTTAAGCTGTTGGATTGTCATTGCTTCAGATCTAAAAGAATAGTGACTTTTGTGCTTAGAATACTTGGAGCATGGTTTGTGTCTTTTCCATTTGAGATACTAATTTGTTTCATTTTAAAATATAATCAATTTTAAAATTTATAATTTATTTTGAAAATGCCTTATCAAGTCCCTGAACATCCTTTTGAATTTTTTTCCCTTTATGCAGAGGAATACAACCAGTGAATTCATTGCGTTAATAACATGCAGCTTATAAGGAAGAACATTCATGGTTGTCCATGTTTACAAAATATTTTAAGTCCGAGGTATTCTGGGAAAATAGGAATAACCACATGTATCTTTGCAGTTTTTAGAAACAAGGTAGATTTACTCCATCCTTTATCACGAACCTTAGCTTCAGGATTTTAAGAAAATATTTTCTACCTGGAATATGAACATATAAAGGTAGCAAGAATGGCATAGTTCTACTAGAAGCTAGCAACTATGGAATTAACTGACTGTATGTAACACTCTCCCATTCCACTGGAGATCTTTTGTTAAAATGGTCTGAGCTGATAACATCAGAAATATTTCCTTAAAATATATAATCTGAAGGGATATGGAACAAACTGCTATATATGTATTATAACAGTTATAATTACAGAATGCATGTATGGAATATGTATGTGCAGAGTAGCAAGTTACAGAAATAGAGGATTTAAAGAATGAGTAATACCTGTGAGTTTGTTGGGAAATACATTTGCAAAGTTCTGAGACAGTTCTTAGTGGTAAGTTCTGTCTCTCAGGAGAATTAAGAATAAAGACTTGGCCTCTTCTGCAAACTCTGGTTTTGCTCTAGTTCCTCAGGAGAGAATATGAGCAGATCCCATTCAAGCCAGGTTGCTGCTGGCTCTGCAGAGCAGCAGAACTTTGGTGGCCTTGGACAGAAGTGAAGCCTAGTGTATCGATGCCTCTTTGTGCAGCCACTGTCTGTAAAGTCATGGACAGAAAAGCCCTGTAGATATAAGTAATATGTTTTAGTGTACCAACTAATACAGCTGAAAAAAAATGGATGAGCTTTTAAGTCAAGACAAGCTATTGTACTTGAGTCTTATGCTCTTTTTTTCAGCTCTATCAGTTAATATAATTAAAGATATTGCCTCAGTCTACAAAGTTCATGTTGCTCACCTTAAGGCATTCAGTTAACAAGCTGCATGGTAAAGCAGGGAAGAAGAGTCTTGGAGGGAAAGAAAACAAGGACTCACTGTTTCTTCAGACTTCGGTGGCTACAAGGAGGTCCTATTTTCAGCTGGCCCGGGAAAGCACAGAGAGCAACACAGTGCAGCAGTGTCACTGCAGGGGGAGGACTAGAGCAGTGAGGGAGATAGGAAAAGAGGACAGATGAATTGTTCTGCTTGGCAAACACGTGAGGATGTATTTAGCGTGACTACAACTTCCTACAACAGGATTTGGTCATATGCTCTAGTATCCTCTACTGGCAACTCTTTAGTAAGCACTCTTCTCAGTATGTACATTTTTCTCAGTCTAGGTTTAGTTTGGAACTAGTGTTTCTCTTATTTTTTTCCCAGCCATCTGATGAAGATAATGTCAGCTTTAATGTTCCAATGTCAGATATCATGGAAGAAGATCATATTATAAAGGAAGATTCAGCTCACCATGCTAACTCAAGAAAAGGTTGGAATGTAAAAACCATGGAAGTTAAATATGGGGGTTGTTGATTCCATACCTGCCTACCTACTCAGAAGGTTTTGAGTATGCATATGCAGTTGTGAAAAAAGAAAAAGTATGCTACTTAGAAAATCTTTAAAAATCTGAGTCCTTATAGTAGTTTTCCATAACAATTCCAATAAACTTGTTACACTGTGTCTCAAGACTTAGTAAGATCTGATTTTGACTGGAGGGGAAAAAGTGAAAGTTGTTTTAAACCATGCTTCCCAACCAGTAATATCAATGTGCAGTAATTTAGCAAATGTACAGTATCAGAGTCCATTTCTATAGTTGGACTTAGTGCATATATAACACTTTATTAGTCAGTCAGCTTTGCCTCTGGAAACAACTAAAGCTCTTCAGGTTCTACAAGACGGTGTAATTTTATCTAAATTTTTTAAAGTAACTTATATTTTTTCGAAATTATACTACACACCTAAAAAACAGTATTTCTCCAAGTTCTGCACATACTAAGATAAATGAAGGATGAAGTCAGTGAGTTGCATATGGCAACCACATAAATAGGAGGTCAGCCTTTACACACTAGATTAAATGAACTTCATTTGAGATATTCATTGGAATTTAAAAGAATACAAAGAGAGATAGTAAAAGTTTTATATCCTACAGTGTTTATTAGCAAACTGGAGAGGGTAAGTTATAGGATCATATCCCTGGAAATACTGTATGTAGGCAAGAGATTGGCATAGGCTCTGAATAATTTTGATAAGCATTTGACTCTTCATTACAGCATGATAACTCAGAAATTACATTCAACTGCAAGTCCCTGGCTGTGACACCTGAATGTCTTAAAAAACTCGGCAGCTGTCCAGCTGTGTTCTTGTACCAGTACTGGCAGGACAGACTTGGTGTAGTTAAAAACTGACTCCATCAATACCTGCTGTGGTGCTTCTGATAGACAACTGTACATGCCCAGGCTATTAATTTATTACAACTTTGAAATGAATTGGCATCAGTCTTTACAATGCAAAGGTCTTACTTAACCTGTTTGAAGGTTTTAATATGCTTTGAATTTAAACTTTGGTTTTGAGCTCTGTAATTTAATACAGTTAAATTATGTTGAGTAACAAATGTTGAACTGAACCAGAAATCATTCTTCTGTCTTTTTTTATTGCGGTTACTAGTGGAATTCCATCAAGGATCTTCTCACTTGATTGTCAATGATAAGACAAGAGAAACAGTAAACCAGTTCGATGAATCGGATACTCTTACTTCTGAATTTATGAGTTACATGAAGGCAAGTTTGCAACAATTTTAAGTGGGGGAGAAATGTTTTCACTACTTTCATAAGTGCAGAGCAAACAGGAATATGAACTGCATATATTTTAGTGAATAAGGGACTGCAGTTGATATTCATTGTTGTAAAAAGATACAGAAAGCAAAAATAAGCAGGTAGGTTTAAAATTATTACAATTAGTTTAGGCAATCAATTTACCCATAACTCTTTCTAGTATATGTAAGAGTTATTTCCTAACTATGTTTAAGGCTTTAGGAAAAAAAGGTGGCTATGTTTTGTGTTACTTGCTTTATATTTTGAATTGAGCAATTCAAAATGCAAGACAACTTTGTGCTAACTGTGGTGGCTAAAGTTTTGAAGTAGTGTTATGGTAGTAAAATACATTTTCTTAAATTTTTTAAACATTATAGTAAAAATTGAGAGATCTATCAAGACAGTATCAAATCAACTTTTAGAATAAGTGCTGCATTTTTGTTATCTTATGATGTGTGCCCTTCTTATAGGAAAAATCATATTCTTCGTTCTTATAAGGTGAAGAAAAATGAAAAAGAATGGCTTTATTCATTCTAGTAGGGATTGGCACTGGCAAATTAGCCGTCATTGGAGAATGTTAGAGAAGCTGGTACACTCCTCAGTGTCCCATATGGCAGAGTTGGACAGCATTTATTGGTACAGGGTGATGCAACTGATGTGCCAAACATGACACAAGAGAGGATAAGCCTCTCTTTTTTGCTGTTGATTCTCTACAAGTACAAATGCACATTCATTCAGAGAGCTTCTGTCTTTATTGGCAGCTGAACTAGTTCAGTGTTCCTGCCTGTCTGAGATGAAAGGGACAGTTGCAAAGCACCAAGTGGAAGCGTAGAAGAGAGAGTCAGGTTTTCAAATAAGTAGAACTTCATAGTTATAGGTGTAGGAGCTCTAATTTATGCCTACATTGAACCCAAAATAACTGGCTGACTGATACGAAGTCTTGCATGCAATTTTTGTTCTGATTTGTTCTTTTTTAAAAAAATGTTTCATGACCATCAAAATTGTCACTTATGAATTCTGTTAATAATTATGGGTGAAGTACATAATTGCCACTGTTTGTGTATTTGGAATTTCCTTACTCTATAAACAAATCTGGCTGCGGTAGGAGGGAAAGTAGGAGGAGAGTTAGGGTCGTGTTTAATTGAAGCATTGTTTCTGTGTGTCAGAAAGTCACAAACAGAGTCTGGGACATAGAATGAAGAATTCTTATGCAGCTTGACTTTCTTTTTACTGTTAAAGGAGGGTAAGGGCTGTTGACCTCAGTAAAATCTGAAGAGTGAATAGAAGATCTTGTAATCAGTGTCTTAAAAGGGGGTAAAGGAAGGAGTGGAGTGGAAGCGTTGAATTACTTCAGGTAACCAACCTAAACTGTTACATAAATTAGGTCAGTGCAGAGTCTGAAAGCAAAATTTATCTGCCTACTTAATTGCAAAGTTCAGTTCTCATTATCACTTTTGTCTGCTTACAGAGCAGAGCAGCGGAGTGTGATGAATTATTGAGAATAGAAGAGGACATACAATGGCAAGCAGACGAAATGTGAGTATTTTTTATGTATCTATAAGTAGTTAGCTGTGTCACTTAATTAGTTTGACCAGAACTGATATTTCCTTGTCAGTTAATAATTTTGTAGACTTAGAGGCATGGCAAATGCTTAGCCTTTCACTTTATGTGTGCTCAATGTTTTATGTATTATTGCTGAATAGAGTGGATGTTATATTACAACTAATTAATTTGTATGCACCAATAATGCTGTAATGTATTTTACCTATGTAGAATGCAAGCTTTTTTATTAGATATTTTGATATTTAGCTTATTAAAGGCATTGGTAACAAAATATTTTATCAGAACTTGTAAGATTTAAATTTAATGTGCATTTAAAAAATCAATTTAATTGGAAAACATCCCTCAATTTTTTTTCTTCTTTTATCATAATTTTAACCGTGGAGCAATCATTAACTCATAGATATTAATTCAAGAGTAGAACAAGTGAACATCAGTTGCTGGGGTGAATGCATAAGAAAAGGGAATTTAACATGACAGTGTACTGTGAAGTTGTCACTTATCAGAACAACGTAGTCCTATATGATGCAGCAATGAAAACTGAAGGAAGGAAAGAAGTACTTTCTGAAATAGCCTTACTGGCAGAACTAATAGGAGATAATACTTCTAAACCCCCAAAAGAATTAAAAATGTTGAAAAGCAAAAGAAAGCAAGCTGGCCTTTAAAAAAAATTCATTGTATTTATGTTAATACTGTTCATGTTAATACATGCAATGAGTGCAGTTAAGAGTCAAATATTGGTAAATAAATTTTCAATTTTAGAATACATTCTACTTTATTGAATGCTAAAAGTTTTAGTTCATCAAATTTGTTTGTTTATGTATGTCTTAGGTTGAGGGGATTTGTTAAGGGCGAAGTGTTGGAGAACTTTTTCAGAAGAAACTCTTTCCATAAATTCAGCACATACTGGTGCAGAGAGTCTATTTTTCTCTCTCTACAGTGCTTGCATGCCAGTTGGAAGATGCAGCTCACAAACTGAAATCCAGACTTCCCTTGATAATTGCTGTTATACCTTTTCTTTGAATGCTTTTTTTTTTGTTATAGACTAAATTTATCAGAAGAACAAACTATTGATATAGCAATGATAGAACAACTAAGAGAAGCAGTAGATTTATTACAAGATTCCAACAGGTATGCTTACAGTAGCTGATGTGTTAATGTAATATATTTTAAAATTTTATTAATTACTTTAGAATACTCTTTTAACTGACAATTGGTAAAGTTTTCTGGAGTTATGAAGTGCTTTGTTAGCATAGCACTGTATGCAAGATAGTTAAGAAGGAAACTCTTTCTGAGTATCTAGACAAGATTTCCAGTAAAATAAGCAGATTTCAAGTATAAGAGAAACCTAAAATTAGAGATGAGGACACCCCTAGCCATTCATCTCATGTAAACTACTGTGATATTCTGATGTTTTGTCCAGGATTTTCACATTCTTTTAGAGAATATAAATTTTCCTCTTACTCATGGTTGGTGTATTTTGTTCAATGGAGCACATAAATGAGGTACCTGAATTAGTGGTAGAGTTTCTTTAGTCTTCTGAAATCCAAAGGAGAAAGAGGAGAGGCTGAGTAATCTATTTAGACTTCCCCTGACTACAGAAGCCAAGATTTTATAATTTAGGTGCCTGTTTTAAGAGACTGAAGTCAAGGTGGAATGACTCTGAGTTTGTGGCTAAGCAAAGGAATTAGTATTTAAAAGAAAACAAATACTTGCCCTACTGGAAAAGTCTAACAATAGTGGTGTAGGCAGTTCTGTCCAGATGCTTGCTATTGCTTTTCTTTGTGTAACGACCTTCAGAAATTGATAAGTTCAGTTTAATTCTTACTTCTATGAGGTAGCTGGTTTACAACTTCATTTCTCTGAAGACTAGAAACCTCTTTGTCACTTCCAGTCTTAAGTATACTTGATTCTCTTTCCTCCCTTGACCAGTTCACCACAGCTATTTGCTTTTGTGACTACACTGTTCTTGAAATGCCTGTTTTGTTATTGATTTTCACCTAGCAGACCTTTGTGCTTTTAGGACAGAAACTTGCTCCTCTTAGTATTTCTAGAGACACAGTTAGCTGGCTTTATTTTGTATCATGTAAAGAATACTTGAATTCTTGAATCATATAATGAATACTTGAATCAGAAGTATTTTTGCTTAATAAAATATTGTACAAATTAGGAAATCTCTTTAGTTCCTATAGCTTCCTAGTACCATTGCTTCTGCATATTGTATGAGGCTTATTACCTTGTGGGAAGAGTTTTGTAGTTAAAAAAGGAAAAGATTTGTTTGAAGAAACAGCAACAGTGAAAAAATGCCAATTGTTAGCCTTTTGTCATTTTGATTTTTGTTTCCAAATGTTGTTCCAGTATATCCTACATATTTAGGGTTTTTTATAAAATTAAAAAGGTCAATAAAATACAGAAACTCTGTTTTCCTATACCCATGCAGGTGTGCTTTCATTAGTAAGACTACAGTAAATTCGAAATGAGACTTTTAAAAATGGCTAATCATGTAATATTTTTACTAATGGGTATGATTATTAAACTTGTAAAATGCTTGTCCTGTAACTGTTGTTTTAGTGTTCTGCAGAGTTTCAAATCTGCATACCCTACGTGCACATAAGCAGCATTTCAGTTCTGGGAAGGAAAAAGATTTCAGATTCAGTTTTCTTTTACAATATTTTCGGATGTTTGCTTCATATTTCTATATTCCTTTTCCTATATTTACTACTTTCTTTCATTTTCTCATGCACTGCAAGAGCAAATTAAATGTGAATATCTAACCAGGTCTGTGGCTTCCATTTAGACAATGGGTGCTAGAGGTCAGATACAGAAATCTACAGATAATGACATGGTTGGTAGTAAACAGGTCCTGTTGTGATACAAGCCATTGCTCAGGGTGATATTTGCAGATGAGAACATTAAAGTGGCTTTGCTGAACTGAAGCATCAGGAGACATTTTCAGAAGTTCTTAAGAGATAACACTGAACAGGTTAAAACCATGGCTATAAAAGTATTTCACATATCCATTTGTTTAAAATTAAGTGCTAAACAGAATGGTTGCAAAAGCTATACCCCAGTGCAATGTTTTTATTTCAAACCTTGCAGATTTAGCATAGGTATTTCAGAGAGCAGTGATGTGAATCTGTATCCTATGGAACCAGCAACAGATTTAGAATTTTAGTAAAGCGTGTTTATATAGCTTCTTTAGAAAAAAATAATGCATTTGTTAGATGCATCATATTCAAGTTGCTACATAATGAATTACATATTTCCATTTGTTTATCTTCATACATAGTGGTCAAATACAGATGGAGATGTCTTCCCTTGGTCAGGTATGTTAATGAGTGTATTATTACAAAATATTTTTGGGGGGAAGGACATGGAATAAGCCAACAATTTCATCAATTAATAATCTGCCAAGTAGGGAAGGGACAAAGCTAGTAGACTGGAGGACAGAACTCATTTTTCTTTAACATATTTATAGAATTGTTTGTGGGGGGGGGGTTTATCTGTATATGTAAAATTTTTCTGGTTACTTTTTCATTGTAGTTTCCCTGCTCCTGTGTGTAACTGTCATGTATGCCAGTTCAGTTATGCATCCTTGTCTACCATCTGACCCCCCCATCTCCCTCTTCTGGTGTAAGAAAACAGTGCATTCATTAAGAATAACCACAAAATATTTTGTGAAATAGCAATTAGTGTTTTTCCAGAGTACTGTCCTGTAATTACAGACACTATCTGAAGTATATTTTTGGATTTTTACAGAGTGATATATGCAGCTTATTATTATTTCAGTATACTGACCGGTGGACTGGTATTCTTTATGAAGTGGTTTTAGATTTACATTATCTGTCTGTTAGCACTGGAACTGTAATTATATAGTATCTGCTTACTTCTTTGTTTACTTTTCAACACAGTATTTGTCAGAAATATTTTAAGGTAATGTTTTGCAAAAAAAAAAATAGTTCTATTTCCAGTGATACACAGTCTGAAGAGTTATTTATCTTACAGAGAGAAAATGCTGAAGAGGAACTAGAATTTCAGAGGAGGAGGGAGTTGATTATGGAGAAAGCAAAGCCTGAAGCGAGAACTTGTGAACACAGTGAAAAATGGTCATTGAGTCAGGTATGGAGGTGTCTAGATGCAATAAATGTGGAAACATTTTGCATGGATCTTTTCATTCTGTCAATTTATGTGTGGGGATAATGGGTTTAGGCCCATCTGGGGGGTTGGTCTGGCTTTGTTGTTTTTTTGGTGGTTTTTTGCCTTACCATGAATCTCAAGGTTTGACTATAAGTGGAAAGTTGATTAAGACCTATCTCTTAGGAAGGAACTGATACAATACAATTAATAAAAGTATTTTTTCCCAATATAAAGTATAGTAGTTGCAGTGGTTGCATTCCCCTGGAAAAAAATGTCACCTCAAAGTTATATCTTCAAGAAAATGAAATACCTGATTCCTCTTCTGCCCTCACCCCAAATATTCTTGTAGTTATATAAGCTTCCAACTTATTAGCAGCAGTATTTTTATTGTGTTTCATATTGCAGACTGTTTTTAGGTTGAGATGATAGTTTTAAAGTTTCAAAAATATTTTAAGATTTCTGTACATTGTAATGTAAAGAACTGCAAAAACCCCTAATTTAAATATTTGAGGCATATATTATTACTTCAGAACTTGCTATATAGGGATTTTTGTGACTGCTCTTGCAAGAAGATTGTGAGAACAAAATTACAGAACATGCTGTTTATATTGGTAGTACATTAATATGATCTATTGTATTTTGGTTTATGTTGATGCCTTTCAAATATTTTTATGTGTCATCATCTTTACTATCAACAATTCCTACGATAACCTTGTGAGTTTGTTAATCTGAATTTTGTCTTTGCTTTTTCTTTAAAATGTCAAAAAAATTGAGTTGGTTAATCCCCTTTGTTGTATCGTTGTGCATTGGGTTTACCACATTTTATTTGGAACAGTTCTTATTGCTTGTTGAGATGAACAGATAAGGCTAATTCAGTGTCAAAGTATGTGTGGTCTCTGTAGTTTAATGAACTGTTTAACAAGGATACACCACTGAAGAAAAATCTTTCTAAACACCTGCAGAGGCCTGATATGAATTGTATTATGCAGGTGAAAGTACTAGGCACATTCTGTGACATGGAAACGCTTCCTGCAGGACCAAGTTTTTAATCATACTGTGTTCTTTGCAGTACAGTAAGCACTTGTGTTGCTGCTTATGTTACTAAATGAATTCAATTCAGCATAAATTCAAAATTCTGACTAGCACAGAAGTGCTCCAGCATGCAAGTCCCCAGGTAGAGCTGGCTGGGATCAGATGAGTAAGATTTTTTTCTGTTTATTCTAGGTAATACAGTGGTTGAGATAATGTTATGAAAGATGTCTAAAGCTGAAGAATTTTTTTTAAGCTTGAAAAGTGGCCAAGAAAGGTTATGAAGCAAAATGGGCGTGTAATCTTCCTTCCCATCTTGCTGGCTTTTGGAAAGCTCTGTGATTCTTGGGACCTAGTGTTCCAAGTGCTCTCTTTTATCTTATTTACATTTTCTATCTATTATAAAAACTTTTGTCCTAAGGAAATTGTTTTGAATTGAATTATAATTTACTTATGCCAGCTGTGTTTCTGCTGTGATCGAAGCTGAATTAATGATATTATTTCATATTTATTAATATGATGTACATGTTTCCAATATAACTGTAGCAGAAGTGGTAACAAAAGGTATGTTACACTGCAATTATAAAATTAATTGCTTATGGAATACTTCTCTCCTCAAATTTGTATTAAAAATGTATATTTGCATACTAAACCTTGGTGGCAGTTTAATTAAAAAATATGTGAAACAAAATTGTATGCAACATTTTAACCAACAAACATAAAAATCTTACAAATACAGTTATAATCCCTTAGTATTGAAGCTAAAAAGTTAATGACAAATCTGTGTGAATAATTTCCATGTTTTTTTAAAGTGTTGCTTGACTAGCAATAGCAATAATATTTATTATTTATGCAAATTAATGGTTTCAGCGAAAAAAAGAATTGGATATTAATATATATCTGACTATCATGAGTAAAATGCCCCGTTGTGTTGTATCAGTAATGTAGTTTCTGAAATAGTTTTTTTTTTTTTTATCTTTCCAAACATGCAGAATGATCTAATTGTTTGGAATACAAGTGGACAAACCTCTCACAATGAGGTAAGATGCTAGTGCCATTTGTTTGTCTCTCATATATTTTATATGAGTGGTTCATATACTAAATGAAATGTAACTGAATATCACAGAACATATGACTGAACTCATCAGAAATGGATAAAGGGCTTGTTTGACCTGTGGTTCATTCTTGTCATCTTAAGGATTTACTAGCATATAAAAATACACTTTCTGATAAGCTTATTTCTGAGTTATGTAGTTTAATATGAAACATTTATTTTTTTTAATATTTTCTCCATTCTGACACATTTTCTTTTTTAAATTTTTTGGGGTTTTAATTCTTCCTTGTTTGACAAGACTTTCAGTTAATTTCAGTGGAATTTCTTTTTGCAGAGTTGTGTCATGTCCTTTATTAGGTTTCAGAGGGGAGTCTGATTTTATTGAATCTATTGCTTACACGGTTCCAGTCTCATCAGAAGATCAAAAAAGGGAAACTGCATGGAGCTCCTTACAGAGATTTTTTTTCTTTTCATATTGTTTTTGCAGAAATAGGGCTTCTCCTTCTACATTGCATTGTACATGAGCATCTTGCAAATTTATGAGCACCCAGGCACCTTCCACCAGTCTTGGTGATGGGACTTATATAGTTCCCAGCTCCCAGAGGAATCACTTTTTAAATGGGATTCCTATTATGGAGTTTGGTCATAGGACTTCTTCTGTGTTACCATTAGTGGTATGATGATTATACCTCACCTTCTCCCGTAGGTTGCTGCTCCACTCTTCCTGCTGCAACTCTTAGCCTAGTTTAGGGTCAAGGGTGATCCTGCTCTGAGGTGTATGCTTAATTTCTCCTTTTCTGCTTTTTATGCAGAAATTCAGTGTTGCGCAGAAAATACCGTGCACAATGGTAACTAATTCTGAGAAAGAAACAAACATATCTAGGGAAAAAACATGTCTTTGCTTTCTTTTTCTAAATGTACTCTACTGCAAAATGTATATTTGATGGAACCAAGTGATGACATGTGAGAAAACTGAGAAATAATTGAGCTTATCTATAACTAGGGGGAGTATCTTGCAGTCTTTTGTCAGAAACTCATCTTTTCCAGGAGAGGAATAGGGCACAATAAAAAAGGGAGATTGTCAAAGTTTGAGGCTATATTGTAATCAGATTATGGTGGAGTTGTAGCATGCAGAAACTTTTGCATTTTACATAGTCAGATATGCTGAGATATTCTGGATGTTACTCTTATTTTGATTTATGTTCTTGAATTACACAGAATAAGGATAAAAGTCCAGCAATGTCTCCTACTACAAACGCCACAATCCCTTTTGGCCTGAAGCCACGATCAGGTAATGTGGGAAAAAAAATTGACCAACTTGTGTGTTCTGGTTTGGGGTTTCTTTACATCTGTGTTTTTATTAGATGTCTCTATGTTTTTCCCTTAAGAAGGCAACAGTGTAACATTTCCTGTACAACAGTCAGAAGATCAGAACATTTTAAAGTTTTATAGGTTTGAATCAAGATTAAATTTGTAAGAAGTATGTATTTGGCATATTATATATGGATCAATTTTCATCCCTTACTAATAAATTAGATTTTTTATAAAATTATATGTGTATACATTAAAAATATGTGTTTGTATCTAATGATATGTATTTTATATGTATATACATATTTATCATCTGTGCTACATACTAATTGAAATAAAAGTTTTGCTTGATTGGTATGTAGTGATAGAGTTGAGATTTTGTTGAATAATGTATCTGAATAATTGTTTGGAAGACACTTATACATTGCTCTGAAAATTGTTCCCTGCACTGAGTCTTTCAGTATTTATGCTTGTGTAAAGATCAAGCATTATGGGAAGATCAGGTCTTTACTTCATCGAGTTTAATGAATTTGCAATACACTAAATCTGGGTAACCACCAGTCTTTGTGACAAACAGCAGTTTATTTAAAAGCAAACAAAACAACCAAAAAGCAAACAACAAAAAACTCCCAAACATATATATATGTATTTGAGAGCTTGGATAACAGCTTCCTTTAAAAACATGATTAACTCAGTCTCTGTTCTGAGGTAGTCAGTATTATTAAGTCATCTCACATCTCCTCTAAAGAGTAACTATAGATTTTTCAGTATATTTCAGCATCCTAAGACTGTAGTTCTGATTTCTCGCATTCACCACAAATGCTTTTAAGCAAGTGCTCTTAAACACTACAAGCTTGTAGTTTCCATAACAAAATACCTTGACAACAATGGCAGCAATTTAGCTTTTTGAATGTTTATGAAATTGTACCCATAGATTTGGTGGGAGTTTTTGTGTTTGGGGGGGGGGGTTAAGTGTTAAAAGGCAAGGAAAATGGTACTGAACCAACCTTTTTTATGAAGGAAGATACTCTTAAGTTTCTCATGTAGTTATGATACACAGTTTACCAGATCTGTTCAATTATGTTTCTTAGATTGTTGGAATGTTAAACTCTGGCTCAATTTTTTTCCTGATGATTTAGAGATGATGTTATTTCCATATATATCTAAATTATGAAAATACAAAAATGATGAGCAAATGGGTCTTTTCAGGATTTGTTGAGAATGAAACATTGAGTAATACTGCATAGTCCAGTGGCAACATTGCAATGACACTGTTAGGAGAAGATTTGTGAAAGCAAACGGGCCCGTGCCATGTTGCTGCTTTCATGGGATGTGGCCTGTGTTCTGAGCCACGAGTGAAATCTGCTGCAGGGACTGGAAGCAGCTTTGTTGGAGAGTATGCAAGACCATGGCTTCTTGTTAGTTTAATGTGCACTTCCACATCTTGGTTATATCAGTGTGCCAAGATTTTCTATACTTTATGACTGTAATAGGTCAGGGCAAAATAGCCTATTGACTCTTTTTGAGAGAATTTTTAGAAAGACAGGATTGTAATGTGTTGCAGTCCTTTGCAACAAAACTTTCAAGTCATATCGTGCAAGACAAGATGTACACAACTCCTACAGTTCTTTCCCAGTTATATGGCAGCTCTGTGTAGCCTCAGTGAACACCAAAGTCAGTTGGTTAGAACCTGCTCATTTTCTGCACTATACTAATTCAAATTCATATATTTTAATAACTTTGAGTATACCAACACTATAGAATTATAGTATTATACAGTATAGTATATACTGTACTGTAGTCTTTTGGTCACAGTATGGGTTGCAGTAAATTGATAATCTGAACTTATTTTCTTTTCCATGTCAGATGCAACAGTCGCCCGATCACATACAGTTTCAGTCACGTTAACTTAAATTTACGGCATGGTAAAATAGGGGAACTTGGCAATAGTAAAACTTTAGGTCCAACTTCAGATAAAAATACAGTATATTAGCTATGTAGAACCATGTAACAAAATGAAGCCGTGCAAAGGCATAGTAAAGCTTCATATTGTTTCCTGTTCTGCTCCCACCATAGAATTGCTCTAAAAATAGTGTTAAAATTTTTTTTGCTAATACCTAAAAAAAATATACAGATAAAAGTGCATGACAGAAAATACTGGCATGGTTTTCCTTTTAAAGCTGATTAGCTTGCCAGGTCTCTAGTTTCTTCATGTTTCCTTTAAAACTTTGTGCAAGTTTTGTGAGTTTGAACCATCCTATCACTGTCGGAATTCACACTTCTTAATTATATACTGCTTTATTGCCCTAGACCTGAACTAGTGTAGAGGTCCAGCATTTCTGTGATCTAGGAAAGTTTTTCAGCTTAGTTTGTAGTTTATTCTAATAGCTTTTTTTCATTTAAGGTCTTCATGGCCTTAGGTGAAGTGTTAAAAGTCACTGGAAATGTAAACTCTAATGAAGTTAAATAGTTTTAATGAGTTTTAAGTACTTAACTTTATTAGAACTTTCATTTGAATTAGTTGCTTCTGTAAATCTTTTAAATCCATGTGCAAGATTAAAAGAACATTGAAGTGTTCTAACTAAAATGCGTACATCGTGCTCTGTGGAAAAAATAGTGGCAAATTTTCAATGAAAATATATGCAGCCATATTTTTTCAGAAATTTGAGAGTTTATTTTCACTGTGTTTATTGTCATCTATTTTAAATGAATGTTGCTTTCTGCTTGACTTTCCCCCATCCTCATCATTTTGTAATGATTTATGTCTCTTGGAAAGGTGAAAGTAAACTGTTCTATGTCTGGTAAGGATTCCAGTTTTTTTGAAGTACACACACAACTAGAATTGCATCCAGAGGATAAATCACAGTGGCTTAAACTTCTGTGTTAGTACATACTGATATGTGTTCAGGACTGAAGGTCCTTTTATTTTTCATTTTAAAACTAGGCAAAACATTGGGAAAATTCATATCTGATGGCTGACAGAAAGAACCCTAAGTACCCAAAGAAAAAGTTTTGAAAGGTAATGAATGTGTTTAGATTTCTTGACAGATTCTTTTCAAGGGTCAGATGTTTACGTAGAATGTAAAAGAGAGAACCTTTTTTTAATTTTTCAAGTTATTTCCTCCCGTATTTTAAATACTTTCATAGAGTGTGGACTTTTCAGATTCACATTAATTTTGAAAACCTTAAAAAATATTATTGAAAAGAAACAATAATTACCAGTTTTCTTAGAA
This sequence comes from Corapipo altera, assembly GCF_003945725.1. NCBI lineage: Eukaryota > Metazoa > Chordata > Aves > Passeriformes > Pipridae > Corapipo > Corapipo altera. Next base: position 57,211,811 of record NW_020884872.1, on the reverse strand, counting down.
CCATAGTTTGCTCTTGGGAAGTGCTTTTGGTCCTTGAAAAGGAAACATTTGAAATAGCTAATAAATTTGAAATCTCCCTCCTTCATTCATCAATTGATTAAAATGTTCAGAATGATTGAAATTGAGAGTTGCCAAAGTCTTGCCACAGTATCTTTAATATACCAGACCTTCCAGTCTGAACGGATACTAATACATCTTGCAATCAAGAATATTTTTTGCTTTTGTTCTGTGCCATTTTTAGGTCACTGTTTTTCTTACTTTCTGCTGAGCAAGGTGACAGCAACACAGACAAACAAATTTGTACTGTCAGAGATTGAAACAAGCACTGACAAACCTCAAAGTCATAAAGCAGTTTGTATTCTGAAGTGAGAAATTGTTCCCTCGCAACTGTTTATGTAGCATATTCTTACTTGTGAGTCTAGTGTCTTCAACTTTGGGAGCTTGTAGAGGATTTGAAGCACAACGTTAGTATCTGTGGTGGACATGCTTGTATTTCAAGTTTGTTGGAATACATAAAAGTCATTAAAACTTGACAGTATTTTCCCTCATTTGAGTGCTAGTTACTGTTTTTCTAATATCTGGATATTTATTCTTTCCATTTGTTTTCTTCTCTAACTGCATTATCTGTGTACTTTGGAAAATAGTGAGAATCCTGATTGCCAGCATAATTGAAGACTGTCATTTGCCATAAATCTGTATTCTGTTACTGGTGTTGACTCTACTCAGAGCAATAAATTCTGATTCAGAGTCAAGGCTTTTATGAGGCTATTATGTAAAATCTATGGGTACTCTTTCTTAAAACTTGTTTGTAAACAAGTTGTATGAAGTGCTGTGGTTACAATGATCTTGCTAAGCTTAACAGGCTTAACTGCACATATAATGTATGATTTGCAAATACTAACATTTAACTCTTCATTCTTTTTATCCTGCACCATCTTTCATTCTTTTCTCAAAATTTATGCATTTTGTATTAATCACCTTTGAATTACATCTTTGTCATTACCATATAATCCTAATGCCATATATGAAATGCTGCTGCCCACTTTTATCCCACCTCCGGTCCTTATACCCCCCATGGCTGGACTGGTTATCACTCCCCTCCAACAGACCCATCCCTCAGTTTTCCTCCTATCTCCTTCAACACACTTACACAGGCACAAACATGGGACAACTTTAGCTACAGTATCCCATCTGAAGGAGACAGTGACAATGGTAGGTGTTCTATACATAATTTACTTAATTTTGTGTTTTCAGAAACATGAATATATGGCAAATGCCCCATGTGGCTAAGGATGAAATACACTACTCTTCAGGGAATGTCTATAAGACTAAATACCTCAGAGGATGCATGTTAATTTACTGTAGAATATGTAGTGTTGAAAGTAAATGAGTGAAGAGTGTCACTGTTTTCAAGTCTGGCAAACAACTTTTCACATACACTCCAAGAACTATTTTTAGTGTAGGTTTATTTACTTGGCATTACTTTCAAGAGTTTATAAAAGTTGTACTCAAACAGCAGTTAATTTTGATACCCTTCTTTTAAATTTTTTTTGTAGATACTATTAAAATATGCTACTCCCATCTGCATTTATTGATGCAGGTGCATAACTAACTTAACTAGAAGAAGAATATCTGAAGAAACAAAGCTGAAAAAAATCAGCTAAGCAAAAATAGTGATTTCTGTCCAAAAGAAACTGTTAGTACACTGTCAAACTTCTGTTCATAGTGAAAATCAGGTACATTAGAGGATTTTTGTTGCTGCTGCTTTTGTTTTCTTTTTCTCCAGGGTCTTATTGCCATGGTACGTAAAGTCATGGCACTAATTTGCAAAATGGGCCATGTTTGGACTATCAGGATCTTATACTGCATCAATAGTTAAATGTCAGATGAAAGAAATAGAACCTAGACAATTAAACCCATTGTAAATATTCGATAGGCAGATGTTTTGGGTTTGTTTTGGTTTGGTTTTGGTTTTTGTTTGTTTGTTTGTTTCGGTTTTTTTTTTTTTGGTTGGTTGGTTGGTTGGTTTTTTGTTTTGTTTTTTTTTTTAAAAGTATGACTGTTTTTTCCAGGTACCCTAAATTAGAAGAGTGTTTAGAAGGTAGTGAAACTGTCGAAAGTTTCAGATTGAAATCAAGACCACAAATATTGAATGATAAATGCCAACATTTAGTTTACTGTTAAGGAAACTTTCCTGTTTGACCATTCAGATGCCACTCTGGAAGTCACACTTGAACCACCCCAGACTTTAAGTGCTTTAAGGACTGAAGCCCCTTCACAGCAGGTGTTTTGTTCTTAGTTCAGTTCATTAGTTGACAATATTTGCTATTTGCCACAGCGTTCTTGATTATAAAACCATAAAAGACAGCGTGTGTAAGGAATCAGCTCCATAAAGGAAATAAACGTGGAATATAAGAATTGATACTGGGAAGTTGAAAAACTTAAATTAGTGTGATGATACGACACTACCTTGACATTTTGCTGATGAATATTCTAACAGAGAAACCTTGAGGTGGTTCTATTAGTGCAGCACTTGATCTCTGTTAATCTACATTTGTTACTGGTTTACTCTTCTAAATGAAAGGAGTAACACAGACTAACTTGTGCATTTGGAACGGATAGATACCTCCTGTCATTCACATCTTAAGCCAAATGGAAATATTAGTGTTTATTACCTTGGAAAGGTACAACAGAAAATGGCTTTTACAACTATATTTTTTTTTAATTGGAGTTATTGCCTTTCTGTTATTTAAATTTAAAGTGAATAAATCAATCAAAGAGAAATATAGCTATAAACTTTTGACCTGACTTCATCTCTGCAGGTCATTAGTCCAACCTTCTTTTTGTCACTTAGTTTTAGAGTCAGGTTAAATCATTTTGTGGTTTACCTGAAGGATAATGTTGTCAGACTAAGTACTCAGGACACTAAATTCCTTTATGTGCAATTAATAGTGCACCTATGTGCGTTGGAACTCAGTACAGAAATGAAAATTTTCACAAGGAAGCTTGTCCTTGCCTGTGGTATGTTGAATATGTATTGTGTTATTAACTATTACACATCTAACTTGTTGAAACTTGTACAAAATACTTCTTAAAAAAATTATTGGAACAAGCACTACGGAATAACATAGGTTGACCATGGGTTCAAAAAGCAGAAACTCACTCTTCAAAAGAGTAAAAAGTAGACATTCAAGTGTGTGTGTGAGGTATGGGCTCCCCTTGCTGGAAAATGCATGTACTGCTGAGAAACAAACAACACTCAGGACTGCCAAAACTTCCTGTATTAGAACATTTTTCTTTAAATTCAGTGTATAATCGAAACCTTTACAGCTAATGCTTTCGAGTGTGGGTTTTTTTAAGTTTTGGGTTTTAATTAATTAAGCTTATTTTATTAAGAAACTTCTAATTGTAGCTTCTCACTGCCTGGGATTAAACTGCTTTTTTCCTTGTGGATGAATGTATGTCTCATTCAAGAATGGAAATGACAAAGTAATGCTGATAGTTTTTGGTAACAGACAGTTGCAGTCTGAAATTGGAAGGAAGTGGATCTTGGAACATTCATACTGACTTTGCAAAGGCTTAAGCAAGGATAGCTGTGGCCAAACTGAATGAAGACCGTAATAATATTCTGATTCTGTGAAAATAGAACATAATTCTGAACTATTGCTTTTGTAGAGAATCATTTCAAATGTTGCCACTGATGATAAAGCTACAGTGGCTTTTGAATACCATTTAAACATGTTATTACTCTGCAAGCATGATTTTATCTAGATGTATTTCATCCATCAGAGCCAGCAAAGCTCAAATTATTAGAGTTGTACAGTGGACTAGAAAATCTTAGAAATTGCAACTACAGTTTTTAATAAATGTGATAGGAGATTTTTATTTCACCTCTTAAAAATTTAGGAGCAGTCTCCAATAAATTATTACAGAGTTACTTATACAGAAACTTTAACACAGTACAATCCTGGAGTTTAATAGAAGGCTACACTTGGAATAGTTTCTGTGCTTTGAAAACTTGGGATTTGATTTTTTTTTTGTTGTTATTGTGGCCATACTAAACTGTATACTTTATTAAATAATATTTTATATATTTTTCACCATATGTAAATCTTTTAACAGCCTTTGTATGTTTGGGTATGTGCAGTCACAGTTATATATAGCCTCTCTACAAAATGTTAGGAAGCACAGATCTGTTGATACACTGTACTTTGGATATAGAATTCAATTCCAAGTGTGCAGTTTGCCATCTACACGGGCAAAGATTAAACATCAGTACAAGTGTGACCTCTTGATCTGAAGGTGTGACTCTGCTACTCTCGTGCGAAGCGTGGGAGATCAACACAATGAAAGTCTTTATTTATGATGTGTGCACCTGTGTGTAGATCCTTCTGAATGGTGACACTGATAAAGATGTGTAGTCCACTTGGAGAAGGGAACTGAGCTGCAGTCTGTAGTTCTCAGTCCAGCACATTTTCTACAGGACACACTCCCGCTCTGCCAGTGGGATTTCTGGTGACATCAAAAAGAATAGTTTACTAAGATAAAATGTAATATTTAGGTATTTATTTAAAAGGAACTTGGTTTAACAAATAGCCTTCAATATGGCATTCCAGAAATTACTGATTTAACAGATGTAGCAAATTTCAATTGCCTGAGAAAAGTTTAAATTATGATTGTGATTGCATCCATGTGTACCTTTCCTACAGTTAAGAGTAAATAATCTTTTTTCACTCCTCTAGTAGGTGCTATTAGCAGTTCTTACACTTCCAATTGATGTGCCTTTTAGGAAACAAAAGTCTCCTTTCTTCTGTCCCATTACTTATGGACCTAGAAATTGTCCTAGAAATCCAATATTGGCATTAAATTAACAAAATTGAGACTGCAGTAGCTGTATATAAAACCAGAGGTTTCTAGGCTTTGTGCTTTCCACACCATTAATTGGTACTCAGGGTTTCATGTTGCATTCTGGAGAGAGGTGTGAAAATAGTGATACAAAACAGTTCTTTCTTTCGAGCAGTATTATTTTTCCCATAATAATCTAGTTGGCCTTTAATTCGAATGGCAAACATGGGACAGCTGCATTTTCTGAAGCAAAATGGCAAAGTGGCAAGCAGATGATGGTTGCATTTTGACCATACATCTTGTTCTTCCAAACCGCTCAAAACAGTCATTGACCACAAAAATGGAATTGTAGAGATGCATATGTGCGGAAATGTCATGTAATTATTTCAAGGAACTATATGTGGGCAAAGTGATAAAGTTGACAGGATTGGTGGGAAGCAGTACTGCAAAGACTTTGTGCACTGTTACATTTGCTAAACAGCGTTTTAATGTAGGCAGAATTACTGAATGGCTAAGTGTGCCTACATTAATCTTTGTTTGCTGAGTGGTGGGGTTTTTTATTGGTTTGTTGTGGTTTTTTTTTTTTAGCATAACCTTATCTAGTAAGCATTTTGTTCTGTGTAGGAAGCTTGTCACAGCTTGTTACACAATTCAGTGTCTTGTAGGAGAGAGTTCTACTTAAAAGAATAGGAGGTGTTTCCTACCATGTTAAGATAGAGGGTTTTGTACAGATCAGACTCTCTAAAGGACAGTGCTGATGCTTAATCAGATGATAAAACTTGCCCATTAAGATTTGGTTCAGAAATTATCCACTCCATTGATGTCCAGAGCAATATCCAAAAAATACCATTCATGATTGTAATCCGAGATCAGATTTTACTGTTCTCCTGAGGACAAACAAATTTTCTAACAGTTTTTACTGGAGGTAGCGCCTAAGGATTTTGCTTCATTTAGAAATAACTAAATCAAAGTATTTGTTCTTAAACTAAAATCTCTCTTTCTAAAAATTGTAGTGTTCTTAAGACCACAAAGAAATTTGGAATCAATAGACCCACAATTTACAATTCGAAGGAAAATGGAGCAGATGAGAGAAGAGAGAGAGCTTGTGGAACAGCTACGTGAGGTATGTGGGTATTGGTAGAATTAATTTATGCTGATGGAATGTCTTTTTTAAGGTTTCTTTTTGGAAAGTTGCCTAAGTAGGAGAATGTAAGAAAGGTTAAATGAGGTAATATTACTTCTGCAAATTACACTGGTGAGACTGTTCCTGAAGTGCTTTATCACAGTCAGGTGTCTGTACTTCAGGAAAGGTTTTGTAAAAATGACGTACAGTTAAACAGCATGCCTTGCACCCGTGGAATTAACCATTTATTTAATCAGAAAGGATGAAGTGATCACTTAAGAGAGAGGTCTAGAAACTGTTTCCAAACAGCTGGAGAAGTCTCCAGTTTTACAAGTAAAAGACATTAAATCCGTTAGTTAAAGCTGAAAGCAGATAACTAATGCGTGCAACAGCTTTCTTAAAAATTAAATGAATATTCCATCAATTGAAGATTTGAATACAGAAGGTAGTTTTCTGATACATTGTTTTGAATATAGAAGCTAGAACCTGATGCAAAACTGGCTGCATGTGGTTGCACAGAGTCTGTCTTACACAGCTGATACCTTGGTAGCAGTTGTTTGTGTGACACCTATTTATGCATAAAAAAAAAAAGATGACAGCCTTTGCCACAAGGAATGTCATGACCCTGAACCTGTCAGGGTTTCCAGTTATGTTGCATCAGCAACAGAATAGATAGTATAATTGCACTCCTAAATGCAGTGCAAATCCAGAAACTGTAGGTGACTTTGACATCACAACTGGATTACAAGATTATTTGTTCTTATCTCATTAGCTTCATGGAATGGCTAATTGCAAAATTATGAACTTATTTTAAATAACATGTCTTCTATTATTTAATTTTAAAGCAGGAGGGTTAATTTTTTTCCCTTTACCAAATACTGTTTAAAAGGCAGGATTTTAATGTAGAACTATGCAGACTTTTATATTTTCATTGTCTTACCTCAGACCCTCACTTGCTTTAAGTATGAATTAATCTTACTTTGTCTTACTCATTTTTTCTAACAGAAGAGGTCTTGTTGAAGACTTAATGTAGTTGATGCAATGTAGTATATTAGGAATTCTAAACTTGAATGATGCCAGAAGGACAAAATGCAGGAATTAGATGAGACAGACTTATCGTAATGGAGAAGAAAGTGGAAGTAATAAACTGCAGTAGGATGTAGTTATTCTGAGCCTAGTCTATTCAGCAGCATCAGTGCAGCTTTTTACATTTATTTTAAACATTACCACATATATGTAGCAATTCCCCAAGTAATTGTTCCTAAAAATAATCATAAATAATGTCCTCAGTTTTCCTGCCTTGTGTATTAGTTCAGTTAATCCTCACAGTGAAAAGTAGAACAAGGTTACTTCACCATATCAGGCATGATTATGGATATGTAATAAGGACCTCTCTACACAGTATTTATATTAGATATTACCAGTAGTATTGGTTTAATGTATTATTGACCTTCAGCTCCATGCACTATCCTTCTTTGCCCTTACCCTGAAACGTTGTGTATGGAATAGAAGTTATTTTGTTTCTTGTTAGTTGTGTGATTACAAGTCAAGGAGAACGTATAAGTTTGTAAGCTTATACTTTATTCAATAGATATACCCATTAGTATACTTTGCTTTTTAATTGTTTCATGGTAAGTTAGCATTTAGAGAGATTACACAGAACTTGTAGCCTTAACCAAGTTGTGCACTAAACAAGAAGGAACAACGAGTACATTACTCAGGCTTCTTATTTAGAAATCTAAATGCACATTTATCTTTAGCTCAACCACTTCACCCAAGACACATATTGTGAGAATATTGGTGTTTCTTTCATCCATTCCTCCCATTTCTGTAGAATGAGTGTGTTTTTGCAAAAATTGTTCCATCTCATAAAATATTTTACTTCAGAGACATACTTAGTTTTCTTCCATATGATTTTGTCCACTTGATTCATGGTCACTTCAGACAGTTGTCATCTCAAGAGTGATTTACAATGGAGCAGTACAGTCTAGCAAGAAATACTGGTTGATTTTTGTCACTCGAAAGGTAAAAATACAGTACTTTTGACATGCTAAATGGAAGAAATTGTCTGATGTTGTAGTGTGGATGATTTTTGAAAAAGAAAGCATTTCTTCAGTGGTGACAAAATTGAAAGAAACTACTTTGAGTCTTCAATTTTGTTTAAATCTAGTCTTAAACCCTGAACTCCAGCACAAAATGGCATTGAAATGGAATTGTAGGTGCTCATAAAAAAGTGGAACCTGATCTATGCTGAATAGTCTCACAACAGACAAATCAGTGTTTTAAGGAAGAAGTTTTTAGTTCATCAATTTATATAAATCTGTTTGTAACAGTTTTGAAAAAGTCTCAAAGTGTATTCTTTTATGAACTTACATAGCGAAAATGTTTTCTAATTTACGAATTAAACCAAGGTGGAAACAAACATTATATTAATGAACATGATGATCTCTTCTTTTTGGCATTTGGAAGCTACATGTGAATACTTGGGTAATGTGGTTAGAAAAACTGGGAAAATATAGTGAAACCCCAGAGTGCATTCAGGGGAGGCTATTTCTTGGTGAGGCCACCCAAACAAAGGATGTGTAAGGGAAAACCAAAGAGCTGAATTTCTTTAACTTGGATTTCTTGCTTAAAGTGCTGAGAAGATCATATGACTGTCCCCAGCTTCCTGAAGGGTAGTAAAAGAGAAAATAAAGCCCAGCTTTTCAAAGGCGAACAGTGAAACAATGAGAGACAGTTGTACAAATTGCAGAAAAAGAAATTTCAAGTAGCTATAAGGAGATATCCAAAACTTAACTAGCCGAGGGTCCGGTGTCGCTACAAATTTGTTAGACCAGGGAACATTTAGAAATCCCTTCCAACCTACTTTCTCCTTTGATTCTAAAAAGAATTATCTATTCATAGATATTCATATTCAACCAGTACAGGTTGAGGTAATGTGTTAACAGAGAGTAATGATATTAAAGAGGTTCAACTAGGAATAAGAAATAGCTATTTAAAGATAACGGAAGTAATTATTTCTAAGAATAGAGTTAGAATGTTTTCAAGATTGGAACACAATTCAGGAAACTCATCATATATAACATTCTTATTGTGGATTGTTGGGCTTTTTTTTTTTTTTAATTCTCAAATATTTTCAAAAATACTTTATTTTCCAATATCAAATTCTTTTCATTGAGTCTTCCATTTTACTTAACAGATATGAAAAATTCTCTTTTGCCTCTGAATGTTTTGCCTTGCCTTACCTGTTCTTCTGATCACTCTTATGCTTCCTAAGTAATTTTTAGGCTAGTAGAGAAAGATCACTTTTTACTCTCTGCTTGTACAGTCATTAACACAATGTTGTTCTGGTTCAATGTGCTGGTGAAAAAGAAATTCAAGGTGGATAAATAGAACGGAAATGGGGGAATTGTTAAAGAAAGGAGCCACATGTAGTGCAGTCACATATCTAATTGCATGCAAATGTGTTTTTATACATTTTCTGTACAGGAATTGTGTTTCTTGGTAAATCAGAACTCCAAAGGTGACTATGTGTCTACAGCACAGGAGATGAAGATATATGTTCCCTTTTTTTCCCCTTGATCCATTTCTCTATTAAAGTGTGCATGCCTTCTTCATTTGCAGAACATAGAAACCAGACTAAAGATTTGTTTGCCTGAAGACCTGGGGTCAGCTCTGATGGATGGTGTCGTTCTCTGCCACTTAGTAAATCACGTTCGCCCTCGGTCTGTAGGAAGTATTCATGTACCTTCACCAGCAGTAGTAAGTTGCATGTTTCTTGCTGCATTGAAATGTTTTATCAATTACTGTTTTATTGCTAAATGATGTTTGGTTACATGAACCAGGTTGGTGTTCAGTGAACGTTCTTTGCTGTTAGGGGCAACATTTACGTTATTGCAAATTCAAATGTTCGTTAATTTTTGTGTATTATATATACATATATAAAATGTGTGTGTATGTGCGTGTGAATAAAATTATCCTGCCTTTCTCTGATCTAGAAACAAGGTCAGATATTTTCATAATAGCCTTTTTGTTCAGAACAGTATGAAAATCTGTGATTATAAGTTTTTATTCTAAAAAAACCCACATTTTAAAATTAGCCCCTTGTTTGTTGATTGAAAAAATATGAGGTTAACTTTAGCAGTGTCTGGCTTAGCAGATGCCATGTTACTAAAACACTTAAAGCACATATTAGCATATTCTTCCTGTTGAGTTAAATGTGCAGATGATTCTTTTTACCTGCAGACAGAATTGAATAAAAACTTGCATTGTAGTGATTTAATATTGGCTTGCCCAAATCTAAGGACCTGAGTATTTCAGGACATAAAATCAATGTAATCTCTGTGTGCACTCCTTGAAACTTAGTTTCCATGGTGCTTTCTCTGTTTATGTCTTTTTCTTGGACAGATCATTGTTCCAGATTTCTGATAACAGTCTGGTTCTGAGGAGGTTTTCTGTGTTTTCAGACTGCCTTTTTTCTTTTTAATGTTCACATTAGTAAAAATTTGCCAGATACTCGATTCTGAGAATACCTGTGGATTTGAGGCAATCTGTAGGAACTTCCAAGAAGACAGATTTAAGGAAAAGATATTTTCTCAGGTGGTCTAGTGGAGTTTCGTTTGCTGTTACTTGATTTAAAATAATTTCTATCTTTGATAAAAATATGACATTGCCAAAATATGCAAACTTTACTTTCTGGGGCAAAAACTTAAGTTGTCTTGCCGATTTTTTGGAACAAATATCTCGTGGTGTTTTCTGTAACAAAAAGCGCATCTTTGAAATTTATTTTCGTTTTGTTTCAAGTTCATATTGATTATGTTCTTTTGCTTGAAATAGCCTTCAAATTACTTTAGCCTAGAAAATTAGTTCTTTAAAGTCCTTGCTACTAGGAGGATATTCAGGAACTACCAGTGTTTCGCATCTTACATTGAAGAAGTAAAATAGCAAGGAGTTTGTATTTGGTTTTTCTTTAGTCACATGATATTTCTGTAAGTATTTGCTGAATAGTCCTGAGTAAGACAAATTATGGAAATATTTGAGATTCTACCGTAATAGGAAATTTATTTTTCAGAGACACTAAAATTGTGTATAGTTACTATAAATTTGTGAGTGCATAAAAAATTCAAAAGGAGTGAGCCTGGTAATTAGTTAAGTCTGTTCTCCATGATGTACATTAAAATCCTTCAGCACTTTATTTGCTGTCCAGAAAATACATGTTGTCTGTAACAAATCTTTATAATAGGCATGTTTTAGAACCTCACAGGCTGCATGTGAACAATTGGAGATCTAAATGTGCTGGTGACTTTAAGAGCTAAGTAAAAGCACATGGCATCCACAATTTATGTGCTCTCTATTTGTAGGCATGATGCTTTTAGAGTTCATGCTGAGCAGAAATTACTCAATTTGCAGAAGTGTTGAGCAGAATTTTATGCATTGTTATCAGGAGAAGTTTGGAAATGGAGCATCAGTACAAGAATAATGCAATAAGTAAATTGACCAAATGAATGTTTTTGACTTCTTTTGCCATAGACTATTTTTTTTGTTTTACAGCCTAAACTTAGCATGGCCAAATGCAGGAGAAATGTGGAAAACTTTTTGGATGCATGTAGAAAACTGGGAATACCAGAGGTAATTTAATTAAGTCTCTCATTTCTAGATGTTAAAAAATCCAAACATTAATTACTTTAAAGCTGAAGGATAACTTTATGAACCACAATAAAGATGCTTTTTTAAAAAAAAATTGGTCTAAATGTGATTTAATACTACTTTAGTGCATTTAAGTGACTCATGTCATAGCACTTAAAAATTGCAAATTTTGTCTTAAATTAGTAATTCAATATTGTCTCTAATACCTCCTTATCTTTGCCATGGAAAGTAAGTAAGGAATTGTGATAATTAGATAACATGTAATTAGCCAAAAGCTTGCTAATTATTTTCATTGCACAACATTACTGCATTTTTCCTCGTGCTTTTATAATATGAACTTCATTAATTTTTTTATTTTCCTTTTTTTACAGTATTTCCTTTTTTTATAATATTGGGTACTCTATGCATTGTAAAAGTGACTAATAGCACACTCATCTCTTGTACTGAAACATTTCTACAGTGATTTGAAGAAAAGCACTGTGTGTTAGATATGGAAAGTACATATGTATAAGGTTCTATGATACAGGTATAAATGTTTCAGGAGTTGGAAATAGGGAAATTGCAGTGTTTGATATTTTCTGCTTTTCATTTAAGAATGGCAGCATTCATCATGTAATTTATTCTCATATTTATAACTAATAAATGCTGGAGTTCCATTGGGAATATTTCAAAGAGTCCCTTATGGTCTAGAAGAACCTATTAAGTAAAAGTTAATTTCAAAAATGTGACCTCAAAAGAAGGTAAAAGTATTATACAAGGTCTTTTTAATCTGAACACAGGAAAATTGCATTATGTATTTTCACTGTTGCCTACATATGACATTATAATGAAGGCAGTTCTTTTTAGTCTGTTTCAAGAATACTGAAATGAAAGAATATTTTGTGTGATCTCCCCCACCATCTCCTTGGGGAGCAGATGGTAATGACAAGATTTCACATTAGGAAAGAATTCCAATTTGAATTTTTTATGGTTTTTCTGTATTTTAGAAATTGATTTGGAGGACAGCAAAAGTAACAGATAATTTTTGTTATTTGTAGGAATTTTGAGGGGGAGACTTTATCTTACAGTTCCAAGGAATAGTTTATCATAAATTTAATTTGTCATTTCAGTGTAATGGCTGGGTCTCTTAAACTGTAATAGTTCATTTAGTTCCTGTAATTATGTAATTTATGATGTTAGAATGATTTCATGTTAAAGATAAAATTTCACTTCAAAGAAGATCCAAATCTCAGTGTTGTGGACTTGTAGACATGGAGTGTTTGTTAAGCTACCCGAAAGCTCAGTGTCTTCTGATGCATCATAAGTCATCAGTGAATTAGAATCAGATATTTCTGTCTATAGCCTATTGGGAAAGAAAAGGCCAAGAGCTGTTTTCATTGCTGTCATGAGATCTTTCAGAAATGGAAATAGGACAGAAATATTTACAAAGTTCGTTGCAGAACCATATTACAGATGGGTAAGCTAAGCCTTTATGAGTTTTTTTAATTTTTAATTTCTATAAGTAAGCTTTCTGGAGAAACACCTTTTTGATTTTTTTTTTGAATAGACATTTTCATATGTATATTTATTATCCCTGTTTTTTATTGCTTCCATTGAAATTAGTGTTGAATGTTTTAGGATTTTCAAAAAGTTTTATTAAAATGTATTTGTTGAAGAGTTGCACAGAAGCTTAAGCACAAGGCCACATCTCACCAGTCTGATTTATGAACTAACTGTCCTTATGAATCTAAATAAGCATTAAGTTCTCTTGAAGGGAAAAACTCATTCACTTAAACACTAAATGAATGGCTTGCAATTGTAAATTTAAAAGAGGTTTTAAGTACTCTAAGGATGTTCTTTTTTGTTAGCTATTGGTAATTTGCAAATGTATATCTTTGCTGTAGATTTTGAAAATACATTATGATTTGGAACTAGCTGGTAGATGCTAAAACTTTACTGTGTGTTGGAGGGACAGACATGTATTAGAAATGCAAAGTTGTGTAATAGTGAGCATGACAGTCAGCTGTCAAAGTTTTTAGAGAACTACAGATGGCGTGCTTAATGCTGCTTTTGATTGATGAGTTGTATGTTGCCTCTCTCTGGAGAAACAAGTAAAAGGAGTTCAGTGAATTATTACTTTTTTTTGAAAACAAGCATCTTATATGGAAAAGTGATAGGTTTCACTTTTGGGTCCTAATACCCATAGATATTGGGCTTTTTGATGATACTTGTGTCCATGTTTAGTTCCTGAGAATTAACTTGAAATTCTGTTGCGCAGGTTTTTAAAGGATTTAGAATTTTCATGGTTCATGTTGGTGTCTTTTCAGTTATTTAAAGAATAGAGTCCATACTATTTCCTGAACTCCACAGGTTTGGAATAATACCCTTTAGTCTTGTAAAATGAAAACAAGAAAATAGCTAAGTAATTACTATGCTGTGCTGATGTGCATGGTCTCTTACTTCTGTGGTTTTCAGCTTTCAGTTCTTGGGTTAAAATTGCTTTGCCCAGAATGATCCTGGGAAACTTCATACAAGTTTCGAAAAATGCAGTTGGTGTCTGAATATGTCCCACTGAGTATCAGACATTGTCATCTTGACCAAAGAGCCACAAATACAAAATTCAGGAACGTGAATGTCTCTTTATAATGATGTGGTATGTAGATGATTCTGAAAGCCATTACCTGTCAGATGAGAATTTCAGTACAATGAGGGACATGTTGAAATTGCTTTCTGTTAATGACCATATGATGCTCCTGATTGCATGCAGAAAGGATGTGCTGGATCATATGCAAAAGGAATATTTTCAATGTATGGTTCTGACCCATAATAAGAAACTAAATAGCAAGGCCCTGGCTGCACTGGCAGCCTATCAAAAGTGTGAGAATTGAAAGGCAATCAAGTTTTGTCCAGTTTTGCCCCTAACCTTTACTGTAGCACCTTATCAGAGATTCTTGTAGATCATTTTTTGAGACAAAACAACATTTTCGTTTGATGAGAAAGGAATGGTGTCAGTTAAGTATCTGAAAGCCTGAAGATTGAGAAAATATCTGCTGTGTCCCTCAGGAGATATATGACAAAAAGGTACAATCTTTGTCTCTTGGAAAATTACAAAGGAATACTTTATTTTGCTTTGTTGACTAAACCCCACCCAATTACCTAATCTCCTCTGTAAGAGTGATAGAGTGACAAACACTCTGACTTTTTGGCTGGTATTGATTGAATAAGCAAGTGGCAGTAGATGTGTGATAAATAGGGTTGCCGGTCCTACTGCATTTCTCAGTGACATGCAGTACTTGGATGGTGCCATTTACTGGACTACATTGTTAATGTCACATGGACCCACAAATGACACCACTCATATTGCTTACCCAGAAGTGTTCACACACCCTCTCATGCTTTATGGGTTTAAAAAATAAAGCTATTTTTTTATTTATTTCTCTTGCCTGTAAGTGTGGGCTTCAAAGTGTCGAATGTACCACTTCCAATTCAGTTTTAATCTTCCTGGTAGCATCTCATCCCAGAGGTTTTAAAAATTATAAGAAGAGTGAATCATTATCACATGAGTATGTATGTGAAGTTATGGAAGTATTTTGATTTCAACTGTTCTTTCACAGAACCAGTAACAATATATGTAAACAATTGCGAAAATGTTCATACACATTTCTTTAACTTGTCATTGCCACATCAGTATTTATACTAGTAGCAAAGAAGCAAACTTTTCCATTTTAACCTGCAAATTAATAATTTAATTAAATTTGAGCTGTTATTATTGGTAACTATATTACAGAGTATTTTTTCATATGCACTTTCAGTAGTGTTAACAAATATTTGTTTTTTGGGGGGCTGATGATACTTTTATTACAATCAAGATTTAGACCAAAACAAAGCTGTGAATGCAATATGTTATTTGAAAGGCAAAAGTTACTATTTTTGGGTCACATTTCTTCTAGTTCTCAGTTATGAACAAATAAGGCATATCAGAAGTAGGATCTTCTAAGCATTTTTTCAAAAAAGAAAATTATCAAAGTATTTTCAATGTCTGTGAAGTTAGCTTTTTGCAAATACACAAATTTTTATGATATGCAGATTACACTAATGTAGTATCTTAGACCTTTTGACCCTTTTTGGGGCCTCTTCAGGTCAGAGAAATTACATTAATTTTTTTTAAAAGGAAAAAAGGGCTTTCCCCACATACACACCTTGTTATTCTTCATATAACTTGAAAAAAGATAGACTTAAGTTATCATGATTAGTACTAGAACAGTAATTTTTGTTGATAAAAGGTAGTGATAAAATGAAACTTTTCACAGCCAAATGTTCCAACAAGAGTTTACCCAAGATTCTGTATTCCAGCACATCAGTAGGGATGCAACATGGTTTAGTGGGACAAATTATATCTTGGGTGGGAATGAGAGACTTCTACCATGTCTCTCAAATTTTCAGTCAGTTATATGGTGTAAACATACTGAACAGAAAAGAGTGTGATGGTAAGAAATGGCTTTTTGGATCTCAAGTCATTATATGAAGATGCAGATTACAAAAGATTTAGCTGTGCCCCTTCCTGTGACTTTCAAGTCCTGCAAATGGACCTATTACAACATTTCAACCTCCTCCTCTGAAAACCAGGTCTACTATGTTGCAATGTCTGGCAGAATTATTCTAAAAATCCATGTGATTTGTGTTAGTGTAAGAATTGAAAATTAAATAAAACAATAAAATAAAAAAACCAGGAGGCTTTTGTATTCTAAAAGTAGCAGAACAAAGTAAAGAAAGCAACCAAGCAGTTGAGTGTAAAGTGTTTTATCTTCTGTCTACCTGTTAGTTGGTCAATTGGTAATCGTGTTTCTCAGTTTAATGAAAGGTTTATTATCATGGCCACTTATGCTTGTTTTCCGATCACTTCGCGTAATCAGTTACTTCTTCATTGTTTCATCATGAGACATCCATGAAGTTGCAGTAAGTTTTATGAGGTATGACTCCTTTTTCCACTCTTTCCTTCTGGACTCGGAAGTGTACATTGTTTGGCCTACAGTGTGGAGTTAAGTAGTTCAGTACTCTGTCAGTTAGAGTCCTGAAAGCATAATTCTGAGGTTCCTTTCATTTGAGTTTTGAATATAGTGCATATGCACTACAGATTTTATTCCTTAATGCACTTCTGCAAACTTACTCTTGATTTTTTTTACCAGGGTCAAAATTTGAGGAGGTTGGTTCTGAAATGCTGTCTGTTTTCACAGTCACTGCTGGGGCATGTCGAATGAGGGTGGTTTGTGCACACAAGCAGCTGGTTATGATTTTGTTGTTCCACTTCTGTCTTACTGTGTTTATTCTGTGTGCATGATTTAGACAGCTGTATGATTTAATCATATAGCTTCATAGACATGAAAAGTCAGTCCATAAATGTAATGATTAAGTATATGTATCTTTTTAGTTCTTACCAGCAATAATTTCAGTCCCATAAATAAGAGGGCAGTGCTTGCAATAGATGGGTGGGTGGGTGGTTGTCTTTGAGACTTTGGCTGGGGATCATGTACTTTTTCACTACTTCAAGATGTCTTGTTTTAGTTTTGTATTTTTATTTCACAACATCAGTAAAATTCTGGTAACTGCAGTGGAAATACATTCACCATTACTGAAAAGCTATTTGTTTTATTATCTACAGCTACATTACAGAAGTTTAAAATACATGAAATATAAACATTTTACATAAAGGGTGAATGTAACACCAAGTTATCCATTGTCACAGAACACACAAAAGTAATCAGACATTTCTAGGGCTCTCCTGGGTTTCACTGAATTTCACTGAAACGCAGCATGGCAGTTTCTGTAGGAAGTTTCTTCTGCATGTCTTGGCTGTTTATGTACGCTCTGGCTTCTCCTGTATGCTTTTTAGGATGTTAATCTCTGGTTAGCAAGTTCATCAATCTCTGTAAAAATTCAAGCTATTATCAGCTCTCATTCTCTAACTCTGAAATTACTTCCTTCTCCTTTCGACTGCAGTAGGGATTGTTGGCATTGTTTTGGGGATTTTGGGAGAAAGATTAAAAAAAATTCCTTGTTTTAAAGTTCTGGCAATTTTTTTTTAATATAAATTTAAGTGTATGATAGATATTTATTTTTGAGATGGATTTGCAACAAGTAGGAACTGAGTCTTGCATGCTCTTATAAAATTAATTCAGCATTTGCTGGGTTTACTGGTGTCTTTGGTAAAAATGCAATATATTACATAGTTGATAGTCCCGAGTGGTTTGCCCTAAAACTTGTTTCTCTGGTAAGCAGCTTGTGTACGTAGGTGTTCTCGAATACAGTACTAATCCTATCCCATTTTTAAGGAAGATCAGCATGTTTTGTGCTGTTTGTGAGTTTTCATACTCTAAAAAATGCCAAATAGAGTTGCATTGAAGTGTATTATCACAGTAGAGTTTTGAGTTTAAAAAATTCTGAAAAATGACTGCAAAAATAATGTTGTTGCTAGGCAGTTTGGTTCCCCCCTCTGTATCTACTGGCCTAAGTAACAAAATTTTGCAGCTTCTGACTCCTGGTTAAGCTAGAAGCAGTCATGATAAGCAAAAAAAAAAAATAAAATAAAAAGTGTCACTTTTTTCTTTGTGTATGAATGACAGTTCTGACTTCCAGTTTTACTAGTCACTTTTCAGGATAGAGGGACCTTTTGAATATTTTAAAGTTAATTTTATCTCAAACTGGACCTTGAAACTTTGTGCTAACAGGAAACAGACATTGAACTTCCATGTCTTGGTTTATTTGGTATACTGTCAGTTCATTGAGGATGTGAGAATGAAAAGCTACTGCAGAAACATAATGTTCCTCCCAAACAGGGGAACTCTTATTGCATGTAATTTTGTTCAGTAAGTATTCATTGTCTTAGTAAGGCCTTATTTGCAATGTAAAATGATGTATCTTAGGTTACATTTTGAAAGTACTAGTGTTGCTTGCTTTGATTTTAATGTTAAATTTTGTATGAGCATATTGATATTATTTTTACATATTACACTTCATTATATAGCTAGTCTAGAGTAAATTACCACATCAAGTCATTGATACTTTCCAAAGATGGTATGGGAGTCTAACCTGCTAATAATTTATAAATGCTACCTAAGGAATTTAGCATCCAATTCTGCAGTCTAGAAACTATTAAAGTTAAGTATAGTTAGTGCTACATTGACTTTTTCAGTTTTTATCCCAGGGTATGATTTAAGTTGATATTTGAATACCAAGTTTTAGATTATCACGTTAGAGAATTTTGCATACATTTAATGGTTCCTGTAAGTACTTTTTCTTGATGCTTCGTATTGCTGCTGCTTGTGCTTTTAACAGCTTTCTAACCCACTGTTTGCTATTATATAAGGTGGATTTTACAGCTGGTTCCATTTAAGCATTTGAATGAGGCCCGATGGGCAAAGGTGTGCAGATCTCAGTGGAATGAGTGGATCACATGCACCTCCTCACTCTTGTGAATTTGGGCATAATTTTGGAAGGATTTGAAGACCTGAACTCTTCTAGTTTAACATTCTGATGTTATATGATAGCTTCAGTATTTAGAGGAAATAAAAGAAAGCTGGAATGTCTAGTGAGTAAGGCAATACTCAGAAGAAGCTATTCCTACATGTTTATGCTAGAATATTGTGATAATTTATTTATCAATATCTTTCTATTTTTGTATTTTTAATTTTTTGCACTCTTTTTCTGTTCTAATGGCTGCCCTTCGGGATAGGCTGACCTCTGCTCTCCGTATGACATCCTGCAGTCGGATATTCGTCACATTCGAAAGACTGTTGACACTCTGCTCGCCTTTGGGGAGAAACCCCCGCAATCAACTTCTACTTTTCGCTCCTGGGATCTAATAGGCTTTTGTCTTTTCCATATACTTTTTATAGTCTTGATGTATATAACTTATCACTGGAATTTGCTAACAGCATAACCTGTTCGCATGTGCACAAAAACTTTCTGCTTTGTCTCTGACAAATTACAGGTACTTAATTTCCTTCCTTTGCCTTACAAACTTCTCCCTTTCCCTTGCTTCCCTTCCTTGTAATATCTTTATTAATCTCTTGAAATAGGAGAGAGAAGGAGTAGCATCTTGAAGGCAAGTCCCATATCTTCTATCCCCTGTAGCTCTAGTTAAAGAACTTATGTACCTCTATATTTATAGTTTTTCTTCCACGTTGCCTAGACTACACGCTAAATGGGTTAAAGCAGCGAAGCTACTCTTATTCCACTTTTGGGTGTAGGCTAGATGTGTATCACAAGCTAAACAGAACTAAGCCTCTTTGTGAAAATCCAAAAATGCTGCAGATATGGAAGCGACTGAGGTGGCACTTCAACAGATAATAGTATTTTCTGAGTTGGTGCCATTTATCTCTGCATTTGTTTTTTTACAAGCTCTTAGAGAACTACTTTTCAAATTACTGTTATTTTTTAATTCTTTATATTAACAAGAGTATGGTAACTTTAAAGGTTGTTGTTCTCTCTCCTGTTCTGATTAAATTCCATATTGGCGTAGTTACATTTTCCTATTTATATTTTGGTTTTCTCCAGATTCCATAGAATAATCTTTTTCTTCTGCCGCACAAAGTAGTGTTGAACTGCTTTCAAACACTTGCTACATTACACCCCAGAGATGACTGTAAGTTAGCAGTGGGTATGAGCAAGCCACAGAATGCAGGGACTTGAGAATGTTTCAGGGTGATCATGGGGTACAGAGTGACACAGTAAGGCAGGCTGAGAATAAACTGTTAGACTCCTGTATCTGCCATTCTTGTGTGTGGCATCAAGCAAGTCACGTCACTATCTTCTTTGTTTCATCACCTGTGAAAATGCAGGCACTGTTTGTTTGTTTGTGTTTATAGCAAAGACAGTGTAGCTCGGAAAACAGATCATCTGGGCAGACTCCAGCTTTTCTATCCTAGAAGGTTTTAAAGAAAAGGTTAGACATACATTAGCCAGGAGGTGTTTTGGTATGTTTGAATTCTGCCTGTGATTGGACTGCCAGACTGATGATCTCCATTTCCCTTCTAGTTCTGTGTTCTGTTCATCTACTGTAAAACTTCAAATAAGAAGATTTTTTTTTTGTTTTGCTCCTTATCAACATGAAATATACAAATGAAAATTGATTGAAAAATATAAACCTATAATGACATGACAGTATTGGCCTAGATGCTGTTGACTAAATTTGTAACTCAGTCTCAGGCTATCCTAACCAAAGGACCTCAACTTTGTGTCTTGGCAATACATGCATTCACCTCTCACTGTCTAGTGTATAATAAAATTACCTATAAACTTTTAGTGGATAACTAGCATGGGAACTTACATGTTACTGATTATTTTGACCATGTGGTTATGATTTAATGCTGCACTGTAAATATCCCCATTCCACAGATACTTGTAAAATTTTGTAAAAAACTTATAAGTGCAGTTCTACCCCTAGTTTCTGTGGCTCAGATATATATACACATATTTATACACGCACACATATATATACATAGGTAGTTTGAAATGTATAATTAGATAAGTATTTTAGGATGAAAAAATTAATTTCAGGCAATGGATAAATCAAATATACCAAAGGATTTAGTGTCTAGCAACTTCCACTGCATATGTATAACAAATCTTTTGTAAAGGGTGTCTGTCATCTGTGACCAGACAAGTTCAGTGAGCCCTTCTAAGCTCTTGATACTTGAGAATTGGTACTAGTTGTTTGGGTGTGCAGCTATAGACTTGTGTCCTCGTCCTGCACAGACCTGTCTTTTAACTGTATGCCTGGTTTCAGTGATACCGATACCAGACACTTGTTTACTCAGAGTCAGAGCTTGACATTGAAGTTTCTACTTTCAGCAGATCTTTGTCTTGATATTGATTTTTTTGTTTTAGCAATGTTGCTTTTGTGCTGAAACTGAGAAAGTGACATAAAGCTTGAATCAGTTCAGAATCTATTTAATTCTCTGTTTATAATCCAGTGTAGGTGATTGAGACAAAAGTGATGTCTTCTGTAGGGCTGAGATTTCACTACTGCTCCCATAAGTGGTAAACAGGTCTCCTGTTGATGCTGTGTGTTGTGACCTTCTTATGTAGTGCTGAACTGCATGCATGAATACATTTTTTGAAGTTGGAAAATCATGTAGAGAAAGTTTTTGCTACCATCCTGTAGTACACATCTGTCTCATTGTCTAATGTCACGTCTGATTATCCACCGTAACCAATAACTTTCGGGTGTCAGGTAAGAGAAGGAGTAGATTAGTGTGTTTTGCATTTTCAGTGTGCGGAAATGGAAGTTCATGTCTTCATTCTTTTTTAATGTTTTATAGACACTGGGTTAGAAACTGAACTACTGTTGTGCCAGTGTAGACCAAATGAAATGTATCCCAGTCATAGTGACACATAACTCCAACACTTGTCCAAAGTTTTAACTTTGCATATGCTTACCATGCAAACAGAGCTGTTGTTTAGTTACTTAGAGTACGTTTTCTGTGTGTTCTCAGCTATGAGAGTATACAGTAATTAAAGTGTAATATTACAAGCACTTTCTTGTAGTTAGAGATGGTGAAGCTGTCTTGAACGAGACTCTGACAAACAAACAGTGAACATACTTGCTTCATGGCAAGCACAGCTGTGCTACCATACATGTACCTTATCCAGTTTTGTATATTTTTGGGTTGTTACTGATTACACTTCCAAATATATATATAAATCTTACAGGAAAAGAAATAGTGAGATACGGCCTTACATTTTCTAAATGTGAATATAGTAAAGTTTCTCAAAATATATTTGAAATAAAATGAAAACATGAAAATCTGTGCGCTCATCCCTGAAGCCAGTAATTCTTCCACGAAGTGGGGAAGTGGAAACTAAAACATAGATTTAGCTCATTAATCTACTCTAATGGGTTCTTTGTTAAATTCAGAGTCCTGTTTCTGTGCTGCTGTTCCTGTGGCTTCAGTACTTGGGAAGTAAACAGTTCGACTGATTGGTGGTTCTTCACCTTTGAGAGATTCCACTGTGGTGACATTCAGTTATATACAATTGGTACTTACTGCTCACAGCCAGTCACATGATTAAGTTGATCACCTGGAGTTTAAAAAAACCTGTGCACTGCAGTTCACCCCCATATTCATTAATAACATTAATTATATTTGCTGCTCTGTTTCTTTTTCCATTCAGTTTTTTTCCATTGCAATGATCATCAGAGATTTTCAAGCCATGATTTCTTAATAAATTGGTTTCCAATCCGTACTGTATCCATCATACTGATTGCTCTTTTATCCTGTGGAGGTCATCTCATTCATACTGCGATAAAGTAATAAATACAACTTGTAGTGGATATACTTCCAGGTAAAATGTGTTTGCACTGGATTAAAAGTGGTATTTTGATGTGAGGATTTGGCTTTCTTTTTCCTCAAGTTAGAAAAAAGATAAATATTTTCAAGTGTACTGTAATGCAGTGTAGTAGTCCTTCAAATGCTTCTTGCTTGTATATTAGCAAGTTTTTACAGCTGATAGCTGTATATAGATCTCATTATGTTCCTAATAAGTTTTCTGAAAGTTATGCTTAATGTAAATGGGGATTGAATTAGATCTGAGCAAATATGCAGTACAGTTTTCTACTCAATATACATTAATAAGTTTCCAAAGTATTGCTATATCAGTTTTTAAAAAAAAATAATTTACCCCTGTTACAACTCCCCCCCCCAAAAAAAACAAACCAAAAACCAAAACCAAACAAGCCAAAAGAAGAGTCATATATGAAGGCTGAGATAAAAACAGTACAGCTGGGCTTGTGAACCTTTGCCATTTCCTTCATTTCTAGCACATAAGCTACGTTATACAGAAAGAGTGGTAGAAAAATAGTTTATGGTAATGGACCATTCTACTTTGATGATACAAAACACTCATTTCATCATTTTGTCTCTTAGAATTAAATGTGTAAGGATATGGTATAATTGGTATTTCCCCTTAAGTGTTCATTTTCTTGTACTGTTTCATGTGTGTCTGTCTTTATTAAGATTTTTGTTCTTGCGTTTTCAGGGCACTGTTTTCTTAGCATATTAGAATAAAACTGTGAGGCATTTTTGTAAAATATAGGATCTACTTATACATTTTATGGTTGAAGGCTAGAATTTATAAAGACTCTGAAGCCCACCATCTACAATTACAGTTCTATAAATACTGGCAATTTATTGAGTGATCAGAAAATGCACATATCTAGACATCTAACTAGCTATGCCTCCAAATACAGAATTGCAGCCATAGTTTTGAAGGTCTAAGGATTTGTGGTTTTTTTTTTTCTTTGTCAAATCTGGCCATAAATGTACACTTTAGAAAATATACTAATCTTTCCATTGGAAATTAAAAGAAAAAAATGAAATATGCCTATGACCTGAATTACTGTGCTTTTTAAATCTTCTGCTGTTTTCTTTTGTACTTCAAATGGTACCTTCAGAGCATTTGGACACACACAGACATCAACAGTAATAGTTAAAAAATATATAAAAAGACATAATTTCAAATTTCCTTATATGAAAAAGTAAATATTTGCTGTAGCTTTTTTAACTGTTTAGAAAGAAAACTGACCTTGACCTAACAAAATGTCAAAAGTTTTGTATGTTGGATATAAGTTTGCTTAAATGTAATGCCCTGATGTTTCTTTTAGTGACTTCCCATTTCAGAATAGTTGGCTCCAAACATTAAATGATGGGCGTTACATGAACTTAGTTTTTTTTAATTTGTGCTTGGAGAAATTGCACATTCCACTATTGTACTTTTTTTATGAGTATTTTATTTTTCCCCTGTAGATCTGAAATCACATATTCTACAAATACAGGGAAGAAAGATGTTGCCAAATTGTAGAATGCCATTTTTCTTTGTTTTTACTAACAAATACAGTTGGGCCCTGCTGTTATTATCATGTGGTCATTTTACTACTTGCCCAGCTGATATTATGGCAGCAATGTCTTTTTTTGATAAATACTTACTGTATCTGAATTGCCGAGGTGCTTGCCCTACCATAAACTAATTCTAACAGTTGTCATGACTTTGAAGTCATGTGGTGTCAACAAAAATAGATGTATCTGTGGAGTGTGTCACGTATCCTTGTGGGATTAGTGTCCTTGTGTATTCCTGGCTTTTTTCTGCGCTGTCTAATTCATACATTTTGTTCCAGGATTAGAAACTTGCTCTGGCAAGCACACGCACGCGTGTATGTTAGTGGATACACCTGTTGTACTGTCTCTTTGTGTTGCTTTGTGATTCAACCTCCTGGCTGCTGCCTCCTTTTTGTGCACTTTTTAATATTTTTGCCCTCAGGAGGGGTTTGTTCTTTTGCTTCGTGCTGAGTTTGAAAACTCAGCCATTCAAAATGGCTATGTGTCTGTAGAAAGTAGTTTGCTTGCAACAAGTATATAAGTTCCTTTGTTTTCTTAGGGAGAAAAAAAAAATTAAAAATATATTAGAACTTCATTTTTATAGTAGATAGAGAAGGGAGTGGCAGCCCTTTTCCACCACAATTGTTCTAAAAGACTTTTAGGCAGGTCTTGAGAATTAGTAGCCAGTTCTCCTGTCTGTTTTTCTGGGGTTTGTTCAGTAATGGTTTCAAGAGGGATGATTTTACAGAGACAAGACATACTTCTATATTGAAGTGTTATGGGTCTGAATCTATTGTAAAAGGGACAAATATCTTATCAAAGGTTGAGAGAAGTGGGTACAGCTGAATCTTGGGTGAGTTCTCCTCTTGCTTGGTCAGGCATATTGCCTCAAAATGCCAAGATTTAAGAAAAATTTTGAAATCTTTATGGCTTGCAGTTTCACAGCTCTGCTGTCAGTGGTTTCCAGAACGCAGTTTTAGTGGATTAGAGAGTGAGGCAGAGCATGGAAAATGGACTGTGCTGCAGGGACAATGGCTGAACCTGAGTACAGAGACACCTGGGATCTTGGCCCAAAGTAGCTGCTCTTGTGCTGAGTTATTATTGGTGTGCTCTGGATTCCATCCTTGGCAGGATTCGATTTTTCTTATTCTGAGAAGTAAATATATGATTCATAAACTGATTTGAAAAGTATGTGAGGCAGGATTGATGAAAGCCATATACAAAGTTTTGAAGATAGTGGTTAGGGCTTAGGTCATGACTAGGCTTTGTGAACGAAGATTTGAGAAGGGCTCTACCCACGTTTGTTGCAAGCGCGCTGGCGGCTTAAAAGGCCAATACAGATAGACATGTTCAGTTGCAAAAGGCACAGCAGAAAGACTCCTTAGATAAGGGAATTGATTTGTGACACGTTAAGATAAAGTTTGTTGTATTTAGAAGATGGTGTCCCGTCTCATTGTCAAGTTTGGAAAGTTCATCATAGCCACATGTTTGGCTGCAGAGTTACAAAACATTAGCCAAGTACCACCTGCTTCATAAGAGAAGGCTGTCAATTATATGTTGCAAGCACTGGCGAAGAATGATGTATAGTATAAAATGTTACATGCTGGGAAACTTCTCACTCCTAGAACAGAGTCTTATTTTTTTATAGAGCCCCTAGAACAGCTTTCCTAATGGGAGTATGTATCTTGTAAATACAGAAGTGGGAGAGAGGTTCCTTTATACAAACTAAATTTCTGTATTTAAAAGAATTAGATAATGCATTGTCTTTTAAAAAAGAAAAATCTTATTGCATGGAGGTTTTATATGAAAAAGTACGTGCATTCCTTTATGCTTTTAGTGAAAATGTGCTTATAAACAAACTGCAAAATTCCTAGCAAGAGGGCATGACAGAAAGGTTCTCTAAGTGCTAGAAGGTGACACAAAAATGGTGAGCTTAGAATTTTTTTATAAGGCAAGCATCCTTAACTGTGGTGTTTTAAGCAAACCTGGGTTCAACAGAAAAAAGTATAATATTTTCAAGCATAAATATCTAGAAAGGTAGGTTGTTTCAGGGCTAGATTTTTGGATTCAGTCCCTACCCTTCAGCCTTGCAATACTAATCCCTCGATGTTCAGATATTGGATTCAGTAGGCTTTATTATTTAATGCCTTTTTTCTAGCATGGAAGACTAATGAAATATTGGCATGCTGAGGGCCACCAAATCTGTGGAACAAGACCTGACTGTGCAAGGTCAATGAAAAGAAGAGAGTAGAAAGAATAACATTTCACTTCAGGTGTCTGATGTGCATTCTCAAATAGGATTTTTTTTTAATTATCCAAGTTAGAGCATTGTAGATTTTTATATGAACTGTGTCCCAAGACATTAGATTGGCAACATGTCTAGGAGAAATCACACATCTGAAGTAGAAATATTTGGAGGGTTTTTTCCCCCCTTTCTATTTCATATCGCTGTCTCTACCTTCTCTTGTAGGTTCTCCAGTGCTAACCAGGTATCAGTTTAGGAGTTTGTATCCTAAAATATATTTATATATTTCTCTTGAAAAGGTACTTTTTTACAGAGGAATAAAAGTTGGGGAGAACCATCTCTGACAGCTTGCAGGTCAATATTTCAGTCAGAAGAACAAACAAGAATGAACTGCAGAACTCAGTGTCTTAACTTAATAGGTAATTTAGGGCAGGTTTGAAATGGAAATGCGAGTGATGCCCCGGAATGGCTGCAAGATGGGGGTAGTTCCTTGAGCTGCCTGGGCAAGTAGCTGCAGCAGAGAGTGACGGGATGGCAGACAGGAGCAGGAGGCATTTGCCACAACTGTTTGGTCAATGTGAATCTGAATCCACAAACTCAACTGAAGTGGGAACACAGCATTAGCAGATCACCAGAATGTTAGAGCATCTTCCCTGTGGGGAAACGTGTGTTGTTCATCTCCTGCAGACCTACTCAGCTAAGTTCCTTGAAGATTATCTGTTTGAAGTTGTTTCTTGGGTCATAAAAAAACTTCTCAAACATAAAATATTAAAACAAGTAGTAAATGTAAAATGTAAAGAGAATATAGATAAATTACAGTTACCAGTATCAGATGCTGTGATTTTGAATGAAGTCTGACTCTCTCTCGTTTTTAGGTTTCATAGTTAATAGGTAAGTTTTTTTCTCCCATTGAGGCTGGAGTGGGGTGTGAAGAACTTCACCAAAAATTTAAGCAAGCTGAATGTTGGTTGTGGATAAAGGAAATAATCATTAACGAAAGAAAGTCATAAATATCAGAAGCAGTGCAACAGTTGTTTAATACTGGTACTTTTTTGATGGAGCTGTGGCCCTCTGGGAGAAAATTTCCCTGAGCAAGGACTGGACAACAATGGAAGCAGACAAAAACTATTAATCATAGGTGCATAACATAGTACAAACTGTATGAATTGTACTTGTGCATCCCAGTTCAATCATTTCGAGTATTATATTTAGTTTTAAGGGTCCTAGGAGTCAGGGAAGGGACTAGAGCTGAAAAAATGTGTAATGAGAAGAGAGGTTGAAAAGATTAGTGATATTTAAATTGAACAAATAATCAGTATGAGGAAGTGTGGGAAAAGGACATGAATTGTATAAAGATAAAATAAGGGAGCCTTAGTTAACATTACAGAAGCAAGAATAATATTCAGTAGAAGACAAGCAATTAATTCAAATAGGATCTGAAATGCATCAGTAATTTTAAAAGCTAAAAGTTTATTGAATAGCTAAGATATTCAATAGTGAGAATATCAAAACAACTGTCTCTTTCCAAAAAATCAGTATCCCACATCTGCTGCTGGTCATGTGTAGATACGTAGGAAAGGAGCAGAAGGTTAGAGCACGTAGATGATTTTTTCAAGTTTTTCAACCTAAAGTTTCAACTTAAAGCTTTTCAAGCTTAAAGCAATCTGACATGCAGTTGAGCAGACACTGTTTCCATGTGTTTGTGTTTAACACTGTTGTTTGGGGTTTTATCTATCTGTATATTTTGTCATCCCACTTATGCTTTTGGCTTTCATGTTGTGGGAATGAGTGTCACGGTTGTGATTATGGTTTATGTGATGCAGTCTAGCTTTTCCATTTATTTATTTATTATAAACCTGCTGCCTGATTTCATAATTTCATTGATTTCATTAACAAGAATACCCAGTTACATTAAGAAAAACAACTTTTTAAAGAGAGGGCCAGTTGTGACTCAAGGCTGCCTCTCTAAGCAAGGCTTTCTCTAATTATTCACTGGTGAGTGTATTGTTCCCTGTAGGAGATACAGTATTTACTGCTTGACTATCGTCTGGTATAACAGCTTCTGTGGACAGCCAGTAGGTTTCATCCTGGCTATGATTGCTGTGTCCTTGTGGTGATTAAAGTTGATTCCTGGATATTTCTAATACAGTGGTAATACTTGAAATTAAACACTTCGCCCATTGAATGCACAACATTGCACACACGAAACACTTCGCCCATTGAATGCACAACATTGCACACGCTTTTCTGTAAATACTAGTGCATAGTTTTCAAGGTGCATATCCTGAGACCAAGCCCTACCTCTCTAGAGCCCAGTGGTAGAATGTTTTTTGACAGAACCTGCCTTCTGTCCCCAGACTCACACACATGTAGTAACAAGGCGAATGCTATGTTATCTTGCGCTGTAGGCGAAAGTTCGATGTGTGCTTGCTGTCCCTCGCCTTAGTTAATGTGTTTACACGCTGTAATGACCACAGAACAGGTTGGTTTCTGAGGCCCAGAATATAGCAGATCTCTCACTAACTCATAGGTGTAATGAAAGCAAAATCAGAAACTTTCTGTCAAAATCATAGGAAGTTCTTTTTAATTAAAAATAGGAAATGGTTCCTGCTTGCTGGGCTTTGTTTTCCAAATGTGATCATGTAAAGCAAGGGTTTGCAGTACGTATTGAGTATCCTAATTTTTACTCCTCTGTTGTTTTTTTTTTTCTAGGAAAAGCTCTGCCTACCACATCACATCCTAGAAGAAAAGGGCTTGGTAAAAGTGAGCATAACAGTTCAAGCATTGCTAGATGTAACCACAGTGAAACAAGCTTTATTCACATGAAACTACTCTCTCTGCTGTTACCAGCTCCACTGTGCCATGAAAGAATCAAAAAACTGCCCGTCTGTTCAAACTGCATTGAAAAAAACCCCAATACTCCAAGAGTATTCTTACAGTTTTGATTTTAAAACCATGTTTCAGACTGTACGTATGTGTCAAACGTACAGAGCAGAAACTAAACAGAAACATTTTCTAGAAGAAGTTGGCGCTTCACTGCTTTTACACGTCACTTTGTACAGTACTTACTAAAACAACCACCTCTCTGCCACTTAAAAATGCGTGGAGCACACAGCTGTCTTGCAGCAAGATACCTTCGTATTATTAAACTAAGAATCGCTGTAATCATTTGGGGGGAGGGAGAAGGGAGAGTAAATCACACTGCTACCATGGTAGGTTTTTCTGCAGTTGCGTCAGGCTATTGCCTTTTAAAAAAATCCAGACATAAAATATTTATATAAATATTATTTATTAGTGAGTTGTTATTCATCCTTTGGATGCAGAATGTAAATTAGGAAACTGTATTTTATTACTGCTTTTTTTGTGGTTAAACACTTTATTTTAATATAAATACTTAGTTATTTTTTATTCTACTTGGTGTGCAGTAGCTCTAGATCTTCGTAAATTGTATTTTCTAACGTAAGATTAAAAAAAGCAAACAATAGGTGCTTTTAATAAAAGAACAACTAGCTGGAATGGAATTCTTTATTTCTTGAATCTGTGGAACATTGGTAAAAAATTCCATTCTGCATTCCACTGAGTTTCCTACATTCCAGTAGCACTTCTCCCCTCACTCCACTAAATCGGCTGAAACTGAGAGCACACCCATTTTATTTGTATATAGATGTTTAAAAGCAAACAAACAAAAAAAGGAAATATGTAAACTTGAACAATAAATGTGAACAAATATTTTTGATTGCTTATTTTACTATGCACAAGACATTTAACTTTTGCCACAACAAAATGAATGATGTGCATTAGGATCATGTGTCTTGAAATATAATTTTGCACTGTAACTCAATTTCTTTTAAACACTACAGCACTACAGAACGAATACAAAAAAGTAGCACGAGACCATTAACAAGATTTACCAGGTAGCCAAAAAATTAATTTGTTTTCTTCAGTGATTCCTTCAAGAGGAGATAAAATGACTAAAATTGCCGAAGGCAGTCTCAAAGATGGGATCTTCCAGATCTAACCCGCTGCTGGGTACAGTGCTTCTCCTTAAGAGTCTCTGCAGAATTAAGCACAATGTTCTGTAGTGCATGTTTGCAGGATCAGACCTCTAATCCCACATCAGCAATAGGAAATAAGGAAGATTCTTCTCCTTTTCACCACTTTATGTTTTTTGAAGAGATTTTTAAAAGCATAATTTATTACTAAGACATCACGCATTTTAGATCAAAAAGATCCAGCACAGCGATTCTCACAGTATCTGGAACATCCATTTTTCTTTAATACGAGAGGCCAGTGATGGGACTTGGGCAAGCAGGGTGGGGAAGCTGCACGTGGTGAAAGGCGAGCTGGTGGGGGGCACACAAGCAGGTAGTTGGAAACGCAGAGTGGCAAAAAAAGAGGCAATGTGGTGGGAGGGATTAAGCATTTAAGCAAGAGCATGTGGGGAGAACTATCACGTAAAGACTTTTGTGAAGAATGATACACACTTGTCACTACCACATATCCTGGCAGTTTCATGCCCGTTCACAAACACTGCATTCAAACCCTCCACTGTTCCAATGGCAGATTTTTAATGGCTCACATGATGTTTGAATGCAGACCACGTGCTTTGATACCACAAATTGCTGCCATGCTGGTGTGTGGTGACAGCAATGTGTTAGGAGGAGGAAAGTGGGCTCGCAGACAATGAGACATCCAGCATGCATGGCATATCCAGTTACTTCAACCAAAGCAAAAGCATTAATTTTATAGAGGGAACATTGACTTAAATTGTAATTTTGATTGGCAGCTAACTTATTGTTTCCTTTAAAATGTACTGTGCACTTTAACACTAAATAAAAATGTATTTTAATATTTTACAGAGCTGCACAAATATCTGTTTTGTCAAAAGCTAAAGCAATGTAAAGAAAATTAAATTTTCAAGTCAGAGTTTATCAAATTTTAAAAGCATTCGAGGATGGAGTATAAAAATAGGAATATTGATTTCTGCAGCTTGAGGAATAAAATGCAGGTTTCCTGAGTATTTTTTTACAATGTATATATGTCAACATGAAGCTTTGTAATTATTATTTTGACAAATCTTGTTTTTTCATAATTAAAATTTGGTTTTCTTCTGATAGTGTCTTTCAGTATTTGCTTGAAGTTGGCTGTAAATAAATAGCTCTAAATATTTTGTAATACAGCTTTTTTTATGCAGTCTTAACCTGTATGGCTAAAAAGAGAATCTTCATGAACCTTTGTACAATATTTATATGTGCAATAAAACATGCATGGCAAATCTGTAATATCCTACGCAGTGAACATAATGTATATAGAAAATCTTTACTGTAGTTACAATTAAACTATATTATTTGCAGAAAGCCTTTAATGACTATCCCTGTGATTGATGGTTTCTTGTGAGAGATGGTATTTGGAGAGCTTACCATTGGGAATGATGGGTTTGGGGATGGAAAAGGTGATGATGTTTATGCAAATAAAGGAATTTTGCAGCTAAACTAGGAATAGGTTCCAGCTGGTAACTGTTATGTAACTGCAGATGTGGTTCCTGCAGCTTTGCTGCTCCTGTTGTTAAGGTCTCCTGCCAGTCCTTTAGTGACAGTGAATTATCTGCCCTCTGCTTCCAGGGCTGGGTGGGCTCAGGGAGACTCCTCCTTCAGTTTGTTCTGCTCACATTGATGTATTAGAGTTGTTCATTTTACTGCTTCTACTTCTCTGCACAGGGCAGTTTTTTCTCCTCCTTCCCCTCCTCCTGAAATGTAGAGATTATTCTGCAGATTTATGCTTTAGCAAACAAAATCTGGGTTTATTCTGGCTAATTTTATCTGGCTAATTCCTTTATTCTACTGACTCTGAGCAATAATGCAGTAACACCTTCAGACCTGGAGATAACCCAGTGGACCAGGGCTGTGCTGAGCTGCTTTGTGCTGCCTCTGTCTGCAGAAACAAGTAGTAGGTAATGCTGCTAGTAGGTGGAACACACATACAGCCTTCTCTTTCCCATGCAGGTTTCTGAAGTCTCCCAAGTACAGATTGTGCTGGATTCTCATTTCTCTAATGAAGTATCTTTACCTTAACCAGGTGACTTCACGGTTGTATTTTTTCATATTCGGTAGTGGATTTGGGAAGGAGAGAATCTTTCTGCAATAATCTCCTTTTGGAGAATTCCTGCAATGCATACACTTGAATATTCCTAGCCTTCAGAGCTCACCTCGCAAATAAGTAGATGCAACATTGATAAAAGTCATTACATAATTTAAGCCTGTCACCAGCAGAGAAATGTAAGTTCCCTGCATCGGACTCCCTGTAGCCCAGAATCTAGAAGAGGCCAGAGACACAGAAGAGCATTCAGCACTGCTTAAAAAAGGCAGCTGATCCTACATCTATCCTACTATTTCCTCTGGCAAAAGTGAGTCAAGGTTTGAGCAATGATTCAGGTCCTACTGAACTATGAGAAAGCAGAGTTTACAAGTGATTACTTGAACATATGCTAAACAGCTCACTGGAACAATCTGTGTTCTTGTCCAAGGTAGCTGGCAGGATTATACCACTGGGAACTATTTTAGATCTACAACTGTCAGGCCTACATTCTGCCATTTTTTGTACAATAGGCAAACACACTTTCAACAATGACATATGAGATCATCTAGACAGGAATTGCTTTTTTCAGATCTATTTAGTAGTTCCCTGTCAGTCCTGTTAAATCTAAGGAACACAGCATAAGCCTTTCCCACTCAGCAATAATCAAAGGAATGGAGAAAATAACCCTCCTTTACTACAGACTGCTTCCTTCACGTGGTTTATAAGAGGTCTTTTCTTTTAAGTATCATCCATTAAATACTCCAGATCATCTGTTTGATGTCGTAATGCACAGGACAGTAAACCACTGTGCACAGAAAGCTGTCTGTATTCTCCACCAGACTTTGTCCTTGGAATATATTCAGACAGGCCAAGGAAAAATACTCCTACCACTTCAGATTAATTAAGTAGCTTGATTAGTTGTGCCACTAATGACTTCCTTCACCATTAAGGGATGAGGTGAACCCCAGTAATTAATTAGCTGAAGGGACACTCTGTCTCTGCACAGTTGCACCAGAAACTGTCTTGAGGTCCCACCTCCATACCCACACTCATAGCCTGAAACTGATTCATCTGCTGAATTACATTTTTACCCAGAATGCAGCATGCACCTTCATGGTGTTCAGAGAGTTTTCCAAGCATGGAGAAACATTCCAAATACTTACTCTAAAGCACACACATCAGATTAAGGGGGACTTTTATTTTTCTTAGCAGTACAATCAGAAGAGTTCAGAGTTCTATTTTACAAACGTTACTTCAGCAAATGATTTTTGTTTAATTCATCTCTATCCCTTGATTCATGTTGGACAGGCAACACTCACATCCAAGTGGTTCAGGCATTGAGGTGTTTTGCATGGTGTTTGATGTGATCATTAATAAATGTAGCAATGAAAAAATAGCTGTGATCATAACCCTAGAAAAGAACAACAAAGAAATCAGCAAACAACATAAGGTTTGTAATAAAGAAATCATGCTAAGCTCTTTTATAGGAAAGGTAATGACTCTCCCGGTTTGATCCATTTTAAGAAATACCTGGATTATATCTAAAAACGGTAAAGAATATCTAACAGGTTAGGTATATATGAACACTAGAAAGCTAAACAAGCAGAAAGTACCTTAACCTGCCCAAATCTGGGCCACTAAGCTAGAGAGGGGTATCAGCTCCAGTCTGAGATGCAATCGGAGAGAACAGTTCCCACTGTCCTACTGGTAAAACATAGGGCATATGGATAACACAGCCTGGGTCTGAATTGCCTCTCCATCCATACTGCTAAAATGATGTCAACCTCTGAACCACTCCCCTTCATCAGGACTAACTCTAGGTACAGGGTTTATGATAAATCAGAGAGGACAATCCCTCACTCTCCAGATCTGGGCCCCTCGCTGGGTCTGGCTGGCAGTTGTCAGTGGCTTACAAAGACTCCATTGCTCTCGGGACAGTGTTGTTTTGGGTCACTGCACTATAGGAAAAAGCAATCCTTCCACCCAGGTCCTTAAGTGATTCTAAGATTTTAAGCAGTTCCACTCCCTTCCTGATTTACACAGACACATGCAAACTAAATCATCATGAAATTTTATGTTGAGCACAATACCCACAGCACAGAGAAGAGATCCAGCAAAAGGCCATCTGTCACTTTGCTTGTACAGTGACTGTGATACTTAGTAAAAATGACTAATGCTGTGTCTTCAGCCAAGCACTGACAACTCGAGCCACCAGCAAGGGATCGGCCTGGACAAAGTGGAATTGTGACGGCACCTAGTGGTGAAGTGCAGCTGAATCAGGTGGAGACTGCATCCCTCGATGGCCGATACAACAGAAAGTGTCACTTCCCACCCTCTTCCTCGCTTGGCCAGTGACAAGAGTGAGAGCATGTCCCGTTAACAAGATACTCTCTTCACTGCCTGCTGCATAGATCCAAAAATCACAAAGCAAGAACCCAACAATCAAGGGCTGCAGAAGCAACTTGCCTGCTGCAGTCTGAAGACTACTGGGATTTTTTGCTCTGTGCAGGCAGCGATGAAGTTATCAGGCAGTAACTGGCCTGCAGATAGGAACTGGTCATCTTTGCCCTGATCGATCAAGATGTCAAGGCGAGGGCCTGAGTAGGCCTTCACAAGCTGTGTAGCATCATATACCTGCAAAAATAAATGAGAAGCAACATCCAGTTACACATGTGCGGCTGGATCCACTTTGCTGACTTCAAGAAAAGAATGGCACAGAGAGGGTACTGGGCAGCACTGATCAGGACACCAAGTTACACTTTGGAAGAGCAAAAAACTATGGAAATTCCAAGCAATTGAAAATTAATACCCATGGTCTAAAAAGGGCAAATTGTATGACCTACCTAATTTCCAAGTTGGCAGTTTGACCGAACAGAATCCAGCCCAGGAGAATCAGAAAACAGCAGTATAATCAGTACTGATTCACACCCTTGTTTAGACACTAGATCCCACTAA
The DNA here is from genome assembly GCF_003945725.1 of Corapipo altera. Classification (NCBI taxonomy): domain Eukaryota; kingdom Metazoa; phylum Chordata; class Aves; order Passeriformes; family Pipridae; genus Corapipo; species Corapipo altera. The sequence goes on along the minus strand of NW_020884872.1, from coordinate 57,176,071 downwards.
AGAAACTTGGTATCTTGATGTAATTACTTTGGCAGCACACATCATAACTTAAAGGCTCTAAACATACATGTATCAAAATGTAATTGTGCATGGGGAACATGTTTCCTGTGGGGTCCTCTGCTTGGTACATGCTCAAAATAAAAAATTCCTTTAAAAAGACAGCAAAGTGTTTCAGGCTGTGGAGAAGACTGGTCACCAACAAACAGCAAAGCCGAAGTCCTGCACCAAGGCATCAGAGCCATCCTTCCAGGATACCTTTAGATCCAAAAATGACACTACAATGGAAATGGGAGCTTGGGCTCAACCAAGCATTGTGGCCATGGTATAAAATGATCCTGTGGCAATCTTAAGCCAAAATACAGAAATCAGAGGTTCTATATCTGTGCCAATGGCGGGTCTAAGTCTGTTCCTGATGACTGCTGTTGATCTAGTGGACTGGGTTTACAGAAGAATAAAGCAAGTTAAGGGGACAAAAAACAGGTTTTGTTTTGGGGATTGTTCTGTTTTGTTTTGTTTCACAACAAATACATTAAGTCTAATCAAGTCTAACTGGTGATTTCTAAGTATACAAGCTACTCTATTAGCAATTATAAAAGCAGCTAGCACTCTCCTTTTCTGTACTGTTTTAATCAGATCTGGATGTCTTCCTAGCAGGTACTTTAATCAAATTTCCAAGGGATTTAACTGCAGCTTGTGCTTATTTACAAGGAAATCTGAGTACCCGGTCATGATGATCCCTTCAGCTTAGTTCTAGAAATACAGTGTAATTGTTTAAATTGAGATTAAGAACACTGAACAGCTGCCCAAATAATGCAGCAGCATGCAGATAAACATTTTTGTATCTCAGCCATTCATATATGACTACTTACATCTCAAAATTAAGGCCTGGGAGCTAAACCCTAACTTTGTCTAGTTTAATCCTGTTCTACAGGATATGAATTTCCAAGTATCCAATGGGTTCCTCTTCCAGCTGCCTCCCACAGGCTGCCCCTGAAGATGCCATGAGGCTCATCAGTCTCTGAACAGTTTGCAGCAGGCTCTTTTCAGGCTACTACAAAAATCAACTGCTCATAAATCAACTGCTCACAATTCTTCTTAGCACAGATTTTTAATTTTTATAAACCAGAAAGAAATGTAGTCAATTTGATGAGAGACCTCTATCTCATTACATTTTTATAAGCACCATCAGGCAACAGCAAGTCATACCCACCAAAAACAAACAATGCTTTTCCATGCTTAGGGGTGTAGCAAAACAACAGCACCAGCTCAGGGGAACCCCAGAGTTTCATTTCAGACTCCTGCTGTAATATATTTACAGATCACTCGTTCATGTGTTATTAAAGAACTGTGGTTGCAACACATACCTCCCATTTGCTTGTATCTGGTCCCAGATATCCACCAAAGGCTTTCTTCCCCCACTGACACTGAATTGGGTTGCAGATAGGAGCAAATGCTGATACAGACTGCTCAGAAAGAAAGCATGAAAAAAATACTATTTAACAATGAACTCCTGAAACTGAAACTGTTGATACATTTAATGCTGTAACAGAACTCAGAATTATGTTTTCTTCTTCCACATCTACAGAATCATAGAATCACAGAATCAGCCAGGTTAGAAGGGACCTCCAAGATCATCAAGTTCAACCCTTGATCCACTACCACCATGGTTACTAGACCATGGCACTAAGTGCCACATCCAGTCTCATCTTAAAAACCTCCAGGGACGGAGAATCCACCACTTCCCTGGGCAGCCCATTCCAATGCCTGATTACCCTCTCTATAAAGAATTTTTTCCTAATATCCAACCTAAACCTCCCCTAGCAGGGCTTAAGACCATGCTCTCTTGTCTTACTGATAGCTGCCTGGGAGAAGAGACCAACCTCCACCTGGCTACAACCTCCTTTCAGGGAGTTGTAGAGAGTGATGAGGTCTTCCCTGAGCCTCCTCTTCTCCGGGGAAGTCTCTATAAGCATTAGTATACCTTATATAACCTATACTGTATCTTACTTTGTACTTTCCAGGATTCTTCAGAGCAAGAATAAGAGCTCCATGACCTCCCATGGAATGGCCAAAAATAGACATCCGTTCAGAGTCAGTTGGAAAATTGGCATTTATTAGTTTAGGCAGCTGCAAAGGAAACAACAGTGTAATAAAAACGTTAAAGCAACTTGAGTGTGTTTAAGAAAAAAATCAAACAACGAATTAACTAACCAATTAACTAACACATTTTAATGCCATGAAGCCACTGAAACCAAAGGTACATCTGTGTTCCAGCCTGACATCTGTGATCATGGCCTGAAAGCAACCTGAACACGACTGTAAAATCAAAAGGAGACAATGCAATAAATAATAAGTAACTCAAACTATCTCTAGAGAAATCTATCATAATCTTGTAATACAAGATGTGGGAATTTCCTAAGAGAAATTTCTTGATAGAGACATAAATATGCATGTGCTCCTATAAGTGACCAGAATGGCAAATTTTTCTTGGGATACTATTTTTTCCCCATATTCCCATTAACTCTGGTTTTATTGCAGACCACACAAAACATGTAAGAGTAAACTGGACACTCATCTTTCTAATATATACCTCAAGGATCTCCTTTTACACCCAGTTAAAGAATCACCTCCCCATTGACAGCAAAACCAGTGTGAACAGGCAATACAACTGAAGTACTGGTGCAGTGAAATGCAGTGAGTTGTTTCACAAGCAGCAGAGCAGAGATTTTACAGGAGCAGAGAATGCACAGGTAACGAACTAAGATCAGAAGCACAGGCCAACCCTGTGGCATCTCCAGCAGGAAAGCAGACTCAAGGAGTTCCTGCTCAAGCCCTGCCAGATGTTATCGTCTCTGTGCTGTGGTTCTCTCTCTTCTCAGTTCTGTGACAATATCTGTTTGGTGGGGAAAGGCCTAACAGCTGGATAAATCCAATCACTGAAACAATCAGGGATTCAAAAAGAAATAATACATTCTTTTTATAACAGAGAAAAGCAAGAAAATGACAAACCATCCACAGGCCATCAAAATCACCTTAAGCAAACTTTGGTGCTAAGAACAAAGAGTATGACTGAACCATACCCCTTTACCTTACCCAGCATCAACAGGAGCAAAGTTACCTCATCTTTTATGTAGGAATACATCCTATAGTTTGTTTTCCAAGGATCTTCAGTGGCATCCACATAAAAACCAGCACCAGTGCCAAAATCCCAGCTTTCATCTTCTCCTTCAACATTGCAGCCACCTAGAATGAAAATTCTTTCTACAGTTACTGTCTTTACTACATGTTCAGAATTGGAGAACCTGTCATACAAATCAGAGACTTGGGACTCAAGTTTCCCAATCATCATATCTCTACCCCTCCAAATATAAAACAATTCAGATTTTCACTCATTAGTACAATGTTTTCAATGGTTATTTCAATAACACTTTCAAAATGTCACTTACATAATACCTGCATATATATGAAACTTCTAAATAGTTTCAGTATCTCTTCATAACTAAATATGACATACAGACCTCTCCTAAATTACTTCTGTAAAGCTTTGTCCAATTTACCTAGGGACTTAATCAAAAGTTGTTATTTGTTAATTGGCCCTATCAGCTTATTTCAGTCTCTAGGCCTCATCCTATCAAGTACAAGAAACTACGTGAGAAACCGAAACTGAAGAAAATTTCCTTTCCCCCAGAACACGTATCACCAACTGGTGTGTCTAGGCCAATTTATGTGCTTCAAATAATGTCTGCTAACCTTCCTTTCTAAGATTCTAGAGAATAATAACACTTACTGTTCCTGTAATTTCTTAAGTCTATACCTCTACCTTTTCTGCAATTAATTTCATTGCTTCCACCTATATCTCTCCATGAAACTTAAGTAGCTTCTTCTTTGAATAACTGCAGGGTTGTAACCTCTTTTCCAAGGCTATGCTTTCAAACTAAATTTGCAGATGTGTCCTTGAAAGTAATACATCCCATCCAGTCCTCCCTTTGATTAGTCTATGATTTACCAGCCTGGTTTGCAGAACAGAATGTAATATTTCAAGGTATATGTGGTAGGAAAATAATGGCCTCTCTTTCTCCAAAATGTTCCTAGTTTCTGCAATCCAAAATTACATGGGTTTTTACCACTGTCAGATTACACTGCAAACCCATGTGTAATTTGACAGTGCCTCATAATTTGTGTAAAGATACCTGCCACCCTGTCACAGTGTGAAATCAGATTTGCACAAGGATTCAAAGCTGACTCTGCTCCAGACTGACATGCCCTTGAACACTGAGTGATTTCATAACCTAACAGTCCAACAGCCCCAGGGACTCAGGGCACTTACACAACATGTTGGATATAGAAAGTCTATCTTCGGTACCTCAGAGACAGACAAAAACTCAGCAAGTCCTGCCAGGCAATGAAGGCAATGCTCATTATGGTAAAAGAAACTTTCATGAAGCCTTGAAAAACCAGAAATTTGAAAAGAAATCTGCATAATACTGCTCAGTGCACCTGCCTGGAAAAGCAAATCCCTTAGAAGAAGGAAAAGTAAAGTCTACCAAGGCCTGACAGAGGGTCTGTAATGACAGGTATTTAATGATTTCATGCAGTCTTTTTACCCACCAGGTACATTTCCTAGCTCCTGGAAGATAATTCTCATTTAGTCATAACTACACAGTTAAAAGGCATATGTAAGCATTTTCACTGCACGTGCTCAGATCTCTTAACTAATGATTATATTTTAATTGCTCTTCACTTGTTTCTCCAGACAGCTCAAAGAGACTTAAGAACATTTGGGAGTCTCTGAGCTAAAATTTAAGAGTATAATATGAAACACATACTGACTTTCATCCAAATAGTGAAGCAATCCTTATGAGTTATTGGACTTTAAGGCACAAGAGAAGCTGCCAAAAGGGATTAAAAAAACCGGACACAGCAATGAATATGCAAATGCAGTTACACATTGATGGAGACAACTTACACAAACAACATCAAAAACAAGTTCCAGTATAATCACTCAATGTCAATAAGGCAAAGGTTAGCTGCCCATCTCTAGCCTGCAGCAAATAGCAACAATGAAGTGTAAAGTTCATTCATACACAAGTTTTGCTCTTCTGTCTCTCTTCTTCACTAGAAACATGTATTTATGTTCTGTGACCTGACACAACTTCAAAACTTCAACGTGAAAAATATTTTATGGACAGAATATCACATCATTTCAATATTGCCTCTATTCAGATCTGACCCATTAAAGCTTGGGAAACAGTGGAAGACTGCCACCTTTGTATATAGCACCCCTGAGAGTTTAGCAGAATCCAGCAAATACGAAACATAAAATACTGAATCCCCAAATGACTCTATTTCCAATAAGTGCTGATCCACGATTTTCAGGTTTCCCATACTCAGTCTTATACAAATAACAGCACAACATTTAAAAACTCCGTTCATCAGTAGTCTATCATAGTGGCAGGGGGGGAAGGTTTTCTGGTTTGCTTTTCCAAGTACTGGAATCCTCTACAGACATGTGTTTAACTGGCTTTAGGAAACAAAATACAATAAAGAGCAAGCATTGCAGCTTTGTGTCACAACACAGTTCTGCAGGTTTTACAGAGTCTCAGCAGGTCACAAAGTGTCAGCAAGGATTCTAATAACACATGTTTCTTGTTTCACTTTTCTTTCCTCTCCTCATTCGTGCTGACTTCAATGGCCCCTTTGTTCTAGTTTTAGTGTCACAACAGCAAGAGAGTTTCAAATGTCGAACCCTCACTACCACATTATTAAGTACATACACAATATGATCTAGCGAACAATTCAAGATACAGAAGGTGAGGTCATATTCTCACTTGGGTGGGCAACACACTTTGTAGCAAACTGCAGCACTCCATTAGCCAAGGACAGAGACAGTGCCCTTCAGTGTAACGACTCATGTCTCTTGCTAGAACTTACGTGGGCTTGTGTCTGGTGCAACCACAATAAGACCGTGTTCAGCTGCAGCTTGTTGAAAACCAGCTTTTGTTATAAAATTCTGTTCTGTGCAAGTTAACCCTAGAGAAATAAAAATATCATTGGTTAACCATCATTCACAATACACCAGTTTCAAAACCCTTCTTGACAGAAAAGGTTTTGAAAAACAAGGGGTTCCTATCTCCATAAACATGAGAAAGTCTTTTCACTAGGTTCAACAATACTTAACGACCCACAGGAACAGACACAGTTGCATGTAAGGTCTAGTAACACTAACGTGATCAAAACCAGGTCAGTGTGTACTCTGTATCCCCTTGAGTCCCTACTCATATAGCTTATAGTGCCCTCAAGTACCATGAATTTAAATCTATTAACCACAGACACTGTTGCTAAGGTTGACATCCTTTACTTTTGACACCTAACCCTGTAACTACATTTTTCTGTCTACTGCCATCTCACCTGTTTGCATCACAGAATTACACGTGTGGTCTGACAAAGTTCACATACTTTAGGCAGTATAAGGGCCTGTAAGCACTTTGCTTCAAACCCACAGCAATCCATGCCTTCTGTACTGCAGCAGGCCCAAATTAAGTCCAATTACAAATAAATAATACTCCACACCAATATTTTAATTTTTCTTCATTGTGCAATTTGAGAGGGCTTGATGATTCTTGTTTTCTGTGAGGACAAGTTGCAAATAACCTCATTTGATGGATATAGCCAAGACAGCATGGTTTACATTCAAAAAATAAATGTGCTGCATGGCTCAGAGCTCTTCAGATAATTCTGATGTTTCTAACATTAAGGATAAACATTTTTACGTAGTCTGCTGTCATTCTCCAAATCCGACCTACTAGCTATTTTGTGTAATGAATACATACAAGGAGCATATTATTCACACTAATAGTCAAGTCTCCCACTTTTTAAACAGAAGTCTCAATAAAGCAACTCCTAAAATTACAGAACAGAGTTTCTGCTTTTCATCTTGAATAACAGGAAAAAAACACAACGATTTAATTAATTTATCCAAGAGCCTTCACGAACATAAATATGTCCATTTTGAAAGCCTTAACATTATTTATGCAATAAACAATGCCTTAACACTATTTATGCAGTTTTGGTGCAAGATCCAGCTCTATGGGAGATGGCAGAAATAGGATGGAGAAACAAAGCCAGGATAACTGGGAGCACATGTCTGTACACGCAGACTCATCCCAGCTTGCTTACACCCAGCAAGACAGCAGCTGGATAGGAAGCTGCAGGAGCTGGAGAGACAAAGAAACGATGCTGTGGATGGACAACTTCACTGCTCTTGCACAACCTTGTTCAGCCCCTGGCCCTTTCTGATCCTCTGTTAGCTGAGGCAGTCTGCCATAAAAAAACAGAAGCAGGAGGTGCCCCAGTGGGAAGGCCTTTCAGGAGAACCTTTAAATGTATAAGTTTTGGAACAAAAAGTATGAACATTTTAGAACACAAGGGCAGAATATTTTGAACACTGAGCATTTAGAACTGGTAGGCTACCCCCAAGGCTGGCTGCATCCTAATCTATCCCAGTACACTCAAAGTAAATGCTTCTTCCAGAAGATGATCTTTTGTAGAGTTCAAGAGCTCCCACTTTAGTACCTCTACATTAGGTTTTCAGTAACCGTAGCTCAGTAGCTTGAACATGTTTAAGATTATCTTTTTTAAATTACTGAAATTCACATTACTTACCTGAGAGCCAATACAGCACAGGACACTTTCCAGTTTCTGCTTTTGGAGGCAAGTAGATTCCAAATTTCATTTTGCATTTTAGCTCTGCACTGTATTAATAAAAGACTCCTTGTTATCACCACTACTTGAATAAGAAGATCACTATCATTAAAAAAAGAAAGGTAACTCAATGCATTTAATTCAAAGAGAGATTTTGTCAGTGAATTGTAACAGCTAAGGTAAATGAAGTGAAAAGCCATTTTTAAACTCAGCCTTAGACTCAAATTGGCAACAGCTGACTTTCCTACCTTGTTCTGAATATCCTTACAACAGAGGCTTACAAATAAGCCACATTTTCGCAGTGCTGCTAACTGGGAACAGTTTGAAAACTGAATTCTGAACTCAAGTAATATTTAACTTGAGCTGTGGCTATTAAATTGCAAAGTAATTTTTACTGAAGAACTATCTACTGCATCTGTCTGCTCTTTTCCTGAGTGCATAGAAGTGAAATATCTAGTAGAGTGAATGGAACTTTGCACCCACAGTGATTCTCTGTGCCGCAAATAAGACAACCCAAAGTGATGGAGCTTCATTTTCAAAGGCAAAAATAGTGGCTTCCTATCTCAGATCTGCAGCACTAAGTACACTAGATTATGTTAAACATTAACGCAGAAATACTAGAACACAGCCAAAGCAGCAGAAGACATTATTTCTTACAGAAATATGGATATTAGTGAGAACATGCTATTTTCCTGCAGACTGAAAACACTGACAGCAATGACAGTATATGTTCAGCCCCATGCTAAACATCTAGGCTGCTTTAGTGGTGTTTACCTGTCATGTTCAAACACCTTCTGGAAACCCTCAAAGCATTTGTTGCTGGAAACTTGTTTCAGAGCCATGATTTTAACTGCAAAAAGAGAGGAGCAAGTTAAATTTGAAAATAAAACATTCCTGGACTTACAGTGAGTTTTGAGAAAAGAAGAGTTGAGTACAACTTGAAATATCTTTGTTCAGTTTTATAGTTTTTCAGAATCTCCTGAAAACACTTTCTGATCTTTCATTAACTTTTTATTTACCCACAGAAAAGGGACAGGGGAGACTGAACTCTTGTGAGCAGGATAGGCAAAGCCTTCCTGATTTCCCATAGACCCACATCTTCAATCACCTTTACCTCTGCAGTAACTGTGGCTTGCTCTTTGTCTACCAACACCAACACCGCTACCCAACAAGCAATCTCACGTGCTGTGGTTAACCTGCAGCTGCCTGTGACATGGGGCCAGGCTGCTACCTCCACAGTGACTGTACAGGAGATAAACCTGTCCCACCTTTCACTTGCTGTGTGTGGCAGTATCCAGCCACTAATTACCACAATACTGAGGACTGTTCTCATCTTTGATGGAAATTAATTACCATGTTCTAACATTCTGTGGGATGGCAGAAACAGAGAAGTGGAAGGGTTATTTCCATGGCAAGCAGTATGAAAAATACAAGCAAAGAAAGAGTAATGGGAGTTTTAGAATAGCTGGTAGTGCAAAAGTAGCAAATTTGCTAAGGAAATTTGGGAAGGCTGACACAGAAGTGGACACTGTCAGCTTGCACAGGCAGTAAGGCCAACCAGGCAGCTGAAAGGGGGACAGACCAAAAGGGTCACAGAATACACTGAGCTGGAAAGGGCCCACTAGGATCATCGAGTCCAACTCTTAGCAGGACAGCCCGAAGAATCCTACCGTGTACCTGAGAGCATTGCTCAAACGCTTCCTGAACTCTGTCAGGCTTGGTGCTGTGACCACTGCCCTGGGGAGCCTGTTCCAGTGCCCAATCACCCTCTGGGTGAAGAATCATTTTCCAATATCCAACCTAAACCTCCCCTTACACAACTTCAGGCCATTCCCTCGGCTCCTGTCACTGGTTGCCAGGGTAGGTATACAAGAAAATCCTGAGGAGAAACCAGGTAATATCACACCAGGTAACAAACGTCAAACCGAAAGCGTTTCATCCCTAAGAGTTGTGCGCTTCTGTGGGGCACCGGCCAAGAAAAGACACGCACCACGGAGAGCCCTCAGGGGCTGATCGTTGTATTCTATCACTCCGGCGGGGCCGAAGCCGAGGGGTGCCCACCAGGCAGTGCCTTACACCCACCCCAGCACCGAGCTAGAGGGGCTGAAGCAGTATCAAGGCCCCGGCCCCGGCTCAGCTCGGCTCGGGACGCCCCTTTCCGTTTCCACACAGCCAGTCCTGCCCGCTGTCCCTGAGCGCTCTCCTGTGCCTCCATTTCCACCCTCACGCCCTCGGGGACAGCGATCCCTCCCCCGCGGCCTCCTGCCGGCCGGGCCCGCACGGCCCTGCCGCTGCTGCTGCCGCCGCCCGCTCTCCCCGCAGCGCGGCCCCGGCCCGGCCGCCCCGCGCTCCCCACCCCGCACCGCCCGGCCCGCGGCCCCTTCCCCCGCTCCCTTACCGCGGCGGGGCGGCGGGCCCGAGCGCTGGCGGTCCGAGGCGAGGGGCGACCCCTGCGCGCAGGCGGCCTCCCGGTGCCCCCGCCCTGCCCCCGCCTCCCACCCGCCATGGTGCGGGGGGCGGTGCGGCCGCCGGGGAGGGGAAGCTGGGTAAGGAGCACCCCCGAGACTCCGCCCTGTAGAGGTGGCCCTGGCGGCTCCGAAGGAGAATATACTGAGCAGTAAAAAAAAAATTAAGAATTAAATAAAAAATTAATCCAAAGAATCTAATAATAGTGGACTATTCGAAGCAGCAAGTGTTTCTGTTAGTGTCATTGTCCCTCTTCAGGGGCAGACAAAAGGCCTGAGCCGCTTCGTCTGTACGTTCTAAATGTTTTACCTCCCATCAGTATTTTAGAGGTCTTCATAGCAGCTGCCACCTGGCAGCCTGCTAATTTTTTTTATAATGGACCCAAATTCTGGTGTAGGTATTTTACACCTTACCTGCAAGATAGCAAAGTAAAGCAGACAACTGGTAGTGTTTCCATCTTATTCATAACCCAAATTATCTCACTTTCTGCTGTTAGAGGGTCTGGTCTCTTCTTCTTTTATTTATTTTTTTTTAATTTCTTATTTATTTGTTTGTTTGTTTGTTTGTTCGATGGTTTGCAGTTAAATGTGCCTATCAGTTGTCAAAAAGTGTCCTCAGCAAAGCTCTCTCCCTCTTGAACCATGTATTGCACTGGCAGCAACTATTTTTTGCCCATAACATTTTGCAGTCTTTACTTTGCCAATGTGACAGTAATTCCCTTTGTATTTTAGATCCCTTTTTCCAGCAAGGCACAGTACCGACAATTTTGTACCCCCAGAACTTTGTATTCTTCCCTGGCAGATCTGTTTGGACTGCAGCTACCGGTCCTTAGACCTGGGCCACACAATCTGCCTTCCAGAGCAGCTTGGCTGTCTTGTCTCTCTCTGCTTGGATGTAGTTGGTACAAATACTCTGTCTCTGAGCTGTTTAGATTTCCTTTTCTCAGTTTTATTTTGTCAAGATGGGGTTAAGTTGCCATTAATCAAATTAAATTGTGTTTCTTCTTGTATTTCTCTAGCACTCTTAAAGTTGTCGATCTTGTCTATCTCACACTGGCCTCTTTAGCCCCAGCACGCCTGTAGCAAATGTGGGTAAAGCCGTTCCCAAATCTTCGTTCGCAAAGCCTAGCCATGATCATGATGATATGATGTATGCTTGCATAAAATAAACTCTTTACAAAGATGAAAGGATGTATTTTCTCCAGTTTTGTGACTAGAGAATTGAGGCAAAAGAGGTGACCCTTTGCTTTCTGCAGCTGTTTGCACTTGTACAAAACACTAAAATTTTTAGTTGGTAAATAACTTTGCAAAGATGTCAGTGACAGTGTACAGCAGATTAGATAATGAGTGACTCATTCAAGTTCACAGAGAAAATTTTTTGGAAAGTCAGGAACTGAACCCGAGTCTCTTTGGCATGACCCAAAAATCAGCAATTAAAAAAAGGCATGACTGTGGCATAGGAAAAAGAACGACCATTCTCAACAGATGTACTCTCAAGTAGCTAACTCCGTGTATGTGATTATGGATGGGGTATAAATATTAAACAGATTCTTCTTCTATGAGCGTAGTTCTTAATGAAGGAATATGTGTTTACTTTGAACGTACCCTGCAGTACATTAAACTCCCTTCAGTTTCTGGAACTGATGATTAGATTTTGTGTTGCTGCTAAAAGGAGGTGAAATGAAAAAATACCCAGCAAGACAGAGTTGTAAAATAATTTTGATTTTAGTGATCCGGTATGTTGTTAATAGCACACAAGGATTGAAGACGGATGAGTTTTGTGTGGATAGGTTTCCTTTGAAAAGCTACTAGCTGGAAAAACAAATTGTCAAGCAGGTCATATCTACAGTTACAAAACATATTTTGACATTTTTCTTACAGTTGCATGTATCTATAAATAAATACAGTGTATATTATCTTTGTGCTGCATGTTCCTAGTGCTGTATATGTTGCTGTGAGATAGACCTCTTTAGCCGCCAGCGCGCTTGTAGCAAATGTGGGTAGAGTCTTTCCCAAATCTTCGTTGGTGAAGCCTAGCCATGATGATCTTCAGGTTGTTCCTTCCATCTCTTTCTGTGTGCATTCTGTATCTCTCTTAATACCCTACTCTCTCTAGCAAGATATTGCCTTGTTAGTTATTTGAGCTAAACTTAACCCAGTTTGTTTTCTCTCTTGGATATATAGACAGTTCTCATTAAGCACATCTCCTTTTCTGTGGTATCTGCAATAGTTTCTAGCTATTTATTTCTCTCTTGTCAGTATAAAAATTGACTAACTCAGGCAGTGATACTGATAAGATTTTTATGTTGCTCTTCCTACCCAAGTCCCTTAGATAGGCTCTGTCCTATTTGCTCCCGTTTCAGTGACATATGCAGAAGGATACAAATGGTAGTCTGCTGACGAGTTTACCTGGCCTCCCCACGTCTCCATTGCAGGCATTATTTTTTTATTTATTTGCAATCAAAAATGAGTGAAAGTAAATACATAGGTATGTAATGTGAGAGCTGTGTCACAGCCCTCCAGAGAGCTGTTTTCATGGCACAGAGCTGACACACCGGGGTAGTGTCAAGAACAGTGTAAGACAGAGGGAGCCAGACTGGTACAATCTCTTCTGTGCTGTGGTTAGATCTTTCTGGTTATGTGCATTTGTTTAATATTAATGCCATTTCTGTATCCTTTGATACAATGTCTGAACCTCTCACCTGTGAATTCATTTTGTTAGCATTCTGCCTATCATTTCAGATTCTCTAAAAAATACCAGATGTGAAACAGGCTTCCTTTCCTTCATCATTAAATGGCTTCTCATATAGTACAGCAAGGCAACCAGTAGAAATAAGAATATTAAAAGAAAGATGTATACTCACTTTGGAAAATCTTTTGGCTTATGGATTCTTGCTTTACATATTACATTATTGTTGTATACAATGCATACTACTCCAACATACTTTCTGTGAGGTCCTCCTACACAGACAGTGTTTTCTACTATTTTTAGTGCTTTCTCATATTTTACCACTGATCTAATCCAGTGATATGATTTCACATCATGTACCTAGAATTTCTGTTGGCATTAGTAAGAAAGTCTTCGTATTCTGTCAGAAGGGTTTATGCCTTTTCACCATCCTTTCTGTACTCGGGGAAACACAGTGTTAGGTTCAACCCGCTCGAACACATTTGCTGTAAAGCTTCCAGCAAGAAACTTTCACATTGTAGGCAAGCAACCTATGTCTTAAGCTCATAGCACCAAATTCTTCCTTTCCCATTTTCTTTTCAGAAAGTACAGTCCTTCCCTCAGCATCTGAGTACACACTTTTCCAATGTTTTTGTTGTGATAGTCTGAATTAAGGATAGTAGTTATTAACTTCCTCCTGCCAGTGCTTTTCAGTACTGTTTTCTCAGCTTTTTATATGTGATCTCATTTTCACTTTGGTTATTCAGAGCACTGAATTCACACTTCACAGTCCACTTTGCCAGGATATTATTTGTATGTTGTTTTTTTCTGTAAAGAACTTTTCCAGTGTTCTTGATAGAGATTGTTCATAATTTAGCCATTTATGATTTCAATGTGGTATTTGTAAAAATTCTTAAATTGTCTTATTAGCTCAGTTGGTTAAAACTTGGTGCTAATTACAGCAAGGGTTACAGTTTCGATCCCCTGTATGGGCCATTCATTTAAGAGTTGGACTCAGTGATCCTTGTGGGTCCTTTCCAGCTCAGAATATTCTGTGATTCTGTAAATCTATGCTTTATACCATTCTATTGGTCATTTCCAAGCAACATATATGGGTGGTAATAGTATAATCTCTCTATTTTTTCAGGTGACTGTATTGACAAAACCTGTTTTAAGCCTTTAGCTTTTCAAGGGAGAAAGTCTGCACAGGGAAGAGAATTTTCTACCACTTCATTGTTATTGATTATTTTTTCTGTTTCCTTTTCTTTACCATATCCATCTATCTTACCTTTTGTCTTAGAAGACAGATCTTCTGAAGTTTATTTTCTTTCTTCCCATACCATCAGGATTTCACCTGGGTGCAACTTGTCATGTCATTAACTGCTGTCCCTTCAAGGCAGTTCTTTATTTTTTTCTTCAGCTTGCCCAATGTGCTTCTTATTCAACAAAATCCAAAGCAGAGGCTAGAATCTATACACACTCACTTACTTTATCTGCAAACATTGAGGTCTTTTTCTCTTTTGCTCCATTTCTTGATTTCATTACTTCTTTTTTGTTCATTAGAGACTTGTCATTTGAGTCCATAGGTCTTTTTGGGAAACAGTATTGTCCTTTGGTCTTGCTTGCACTGTAATGCAAGTTACATAGCTCCCCTGACTTCTCCTTAATTTGGCCATATCTTGTATTGATGTTTCTGCAGCACTGCTCTGGTGATCTGGAATGGCCTCGATAGCTCTGAGCAGCTGTGAGGTTGAGCATGTTCACGAACCCTCTTTGCAGAGAGACTGTGGGAAATATATATCCACAGAGAATTTGCAGTTGCAGAAGCAAGTAATTTGTGAGAAGAAATTAGAAAAAGTTAATTTTTTTAAAAAAAATTATTGATTCTTGGAGCAGTTAAATTACTAAAATCTTTTCTGAGGGGAGGCGGGTGGTGGAAAACAAGCATGCTTCTTTTATTACAGTAATGTAAGAACTATTAGTAATACTTGCTTATTACAACTAATACTAAATCCAGTGAGGAAGATGCATCTGATAATTCTGCCAGAAAGTTTTTTTCTTTTAATGCTTTACAATTAAAAATTAAGCAGTCTTGCTTTTTTATAGTAAATTAACTGCATGTATTTGTACTGTCTTTTGTTTTCCGTTTTTTTCTAGTAGAGATTAATTTTGAACTTATGAAGATTCTGCTTGTTTGAGAAATTTTTCTACAGTTTTAAATATCTCATGTATTTACGGAGCCTTTAAAGCTGTTATTTTGAATTGAGATATTCAAGTAAAATTTGAGGTGTAATTGCAGCTAAGTAAAGATATTGGCTAAGAGAAATATAATAGTTAATATCTGACTTAGCAAATGCCAAAGGACAAATTTAAATTCAACTTCAGCCAATAAATAATTTAGTAGAACATTAGGGCTCATCTTACTAATAGGAGAGGTGGAGGCATAAATACCATTTGTTTAGGCTTATTGTTGTCTTTCCAAGAAGACATACATGCTATTCTTTAGGTCTTAGGGAACAAATTAAGATGAGCAGCACCAGCTGGCATTCCTAGGATTTCTTGATCCTTACATGAGCCTTGAATTAATATAACTACAGTAGACTTTCTTTCTTGGTCTTGGAGTACAATTCAGGCCACAGATTTGAAGAGAATTAGCAAAAAACTTGATTGATCTGAATTAAAAAAAATATAACTGTCTTCTGAATGTCCTCATTTAATTTGATTCAGGCTGAGTAACTGAAATTTCAGAAAAGAATAAGCCTTGAAGGGAACAAGTTTGCAGTCACTAATACACGGGATTATTTAGTTATAACTGGTGTCTAAAAGTGGGGGAAAAAAATGGAGTCACAGCCTTGAACTTCAGGAGAGAAAACAGGGGTTATTGGTCAGGTCCAATGGGAGTCTGCCCTGGCAGGTAAAGGACAACCTCCTCCAAGCACAAAGTGAGTGCATTCCCTAGGCAGAACATTGAGCACAGGTCAGCAGGGATGAAGAAAAGGCTCCTGACTGTGCTGACTGCAAAAAAGAAGCATACAGAAAGTGGAAGTAGGAATGAACTACCTGGGGAGAATATAGAAATATCTCTAAAGCATGCGAGGATGGAGTTAGGAAAGCCAAAGGTCAGTTGGGAGTGAAACTAGAAGTGAAGGCCAATAAGAAGTTTCTTCATGTACATTGACAGCAAAAGGAAGGTTAAGGAGAATGTGGGCCCACTGCTCAGTGAAACAGGGGAGCTACTGTCAAAGACCATGGAAAAGAATGAGGTAGACAGTGGTGCTTTTTTGTCTCGGTCCTCACCAATGAAGTTGTCCCTTCAGGTGAGTATTATCCAGAACAGGGCATGTAGGAAGATCAAGCAAATTAAGGGCAGGTCAGCCTTACAACCATCCCCAGGAAAATAATGAAATAGATCCTCTTGGAAGCCATTTACAGGTATAAAAAGAACAAGAAGGCAATTTGAGATAGACAACATGGATTTACCAAGGGCACAGCACACCTGACCAGTCTATTTGCCTTCTGATGAGAATTCCATCTCAGTGGACAAAGCAGGAGCAGTAGAAGTTGTATACTTTAGCAAGGGGTTTGAAAGAACTTCTAATAGTCCCCTTGTCTCCTTTTAACAAGATTGGAGAAATATGAGCTCGATTAGTGGATAATAAGGTGGGTGGAAAATAGGCTGGATTGATGGGCTCAGAGAGTATTGATCAGCAATACAGAGTCCAGCTGGCAGAGTGACACCCCTGAGTGATCGATACGAAGGACAAGACTGTTTAGTGTCCTTATGAATGACCTGGATGATGAGATGGAGTACAATATGATATATGTAGCTAAGAATAGAACCAGTTTATTGCACTCCTTGCAGTAACAGAAATAAAGAGAGAAGGATAATAGAACTTTATGAAAAGAAGAGACTTCAGTTCAGAAACATATTTTGGAGTTTAGGAAAAAAATCCAACTTGCAATAAGGAAGGGAAAAGTTATTCAGCATTGTTGATAAGTCATTGAAAAAAAAGGGAAAGAGATTATTGCCATTGACAGTGACCAGGTCCACAATGCAAAGCACTGCACAAAAACCTGTTGAAGCAAACCTTCTGATTTGAAGGGTTCGCTGTCTACAAGACAAAAGGGGGAAAAAAGGATTTTCTACATTTCTCTTCTGTGGAGAACAGAGATGCAGATTTCCAGAGTGCAGCCATGATGAGTATTGCTCATGTGGAAACTTCATCTATTACTTTATGCATAGTTATATGCAGCAATTCCAAATACTTTGGTGGAGTAACTGTTGATTAGTCTACCTCTAAATCCTGAGGTTTCCCACCTTTGTTTCGCTCTGAATAGTTCCATCTCTTTCACAAGCCAATTTCTAAAATGCCTCAGATAAATTTTCAGGCCCCTGTGTGCTGCTTCCCAAATGATTACCTTTTTTTTTCTCTTGGGAAGTGTCAAAGAGGAATTTTGGCATAATGTGGCTTTCTTTGGGTTATTCAGGGTCTCAAAACTGCTGTAATTCATCTCAGAAAGTGTATTTATAAACCACTTGTGTTCCATATTTTTGCTGGTTCTACAAACCTAAAGTAAGTAAACCTGACTCATTTAAAACACATAAATCTTAATTGCAATAACCGTGCATTGCTAGGAATTTTTTTTCATGTATCAATAAGAATTGCAGATTCCCAGATGTCCTCTGAAAATCTCTTATTTCCCAAGCATTGGAAAGTAGAGGCTTACAGGGAGGGTACCTTTACTCTTATCTTTTAAGTCCTGGGTTCTGCTCCTACCTCATTGAGTGGCTTCTTTTGCCAATTTTATCTCACTGTATGCCTCAGTTGCCCATCAGCAAATAAGTCCCAGCAGTAGTTGTCTTTTCCTGAAAAAAATTGTGAGAATAAATAACTATGAATGAAGTCTGACAGTGACTGCAGTAATCTGTTTAACATGTTTCTCTTTCGCCCTTCTTTTTTCCTCAGATGTAGGTCTGTAAGGTGAAACCTCACTTAAAATGTTACAGTATGCTTCTCTTTCATCAGCTGCCAGCTTTTGGGGCAGATTAGAAGATGGCACAGTTCAGTCTTTTCACCTTCTTTCCGATGGTTGTTGTTCAAAAGCTCCATTCAGCAAAGAATCTGTGTTTCTCTCAAGGACCCTAAATGTGACTGTTAATAGTCCCTGTACAGTGGGAAGTTTATTTCCTATACAACATCTCCAGGCTTAGCCTTAGTCCCATCAGACTCAAATATTTAGTTTTGAAAAGCACTGTTATGTGGCTGCATTATAGCTGCTGCTAATTGTGAATGGAGCTATTTTATACTCGTGGGATTTCAAGATGAACTTCAGCAGGCAATTTCAAAGAGTGATTCTTTCCACTTTTCTGAAATATTAGTTTTAGACTGCCTTTCCATTGCCTTTAGGTGCTGGGTCAACTGGCTTAGGTCTGGACACTTAATGGGGTGACCCCAGCAGTTCCAATCTAAATGACTCCATGAAAAAATAAGTTTTTCAACTTGCACACTTTTCACTTTTTCTAAAAAGAGATGTGGATCACCCAAACATATTTGTCATTTCAGCAGCAGAGACTTTACAAAACAAACATGTTGTAAATTTGATTGGAAACTCAGCAACCATCATTTTAACTACTGTTTTCTTTGCTTCCACTTCCTACAGCAGTTTTATGGTTGCAGGAACATAATTTTTATTATTGGGTTCCTGAGAGCAGTGAATAAGTGCTTAAGGATTTTGAGACTTGCAATCTTTTCTACTGCTACAGAACACTTAGGAAGAATAACAGTGAACTCACAAAATGCTAATATTTCTATTACCAGTGAATTGTGACCTAAGAATTTGCAAATAAACTCCTTGAGATTTTTTTATGTCAATTGCAAATGCACTTGCAGAAGTATATATGGAAGAGTAGGAACAGAAAAATGGGGAATTACTTAATTAAATTCACATACAGATCACTTTTTCATTTGAAATCTAGTAGAAGAGCAACAGTAGTGGGGCAGAACAAAGGTCCATGCAGCCCAACACCCCATTCTGAAAATGAACTGGTAGAAGGAAGAGCACAAGCATTTGGCAAGTAGCTCCCACTAACATCTAGCAGTCTGAGATCCCTTCAGTTCTCTGACTAGAAATGTCTATCACCTCTATGTTAAAGAGCTCTCAATGGCTTCATGAACTGGCCCAATTTTTTAAGAGTCCTAATCTATTCAGATATTTACCAATATAATTGATTATCTTTGTTGCCCTTCTATGAACCCTTTACAGTTATCCGCAGACTTTCTAACTATTGCTGATCATTTTTTTCCACAGTACCATTACACAAAAATCTTGTTCCCATGTAATAATGTTCAGCTTAGAGCATATTATTCGATATGAAAAGCTAGAGTTAATTTAAAAAAAAAATAAAAAAAAATCACCTAACTTTTCCTACTTTGAATTTCACCTGCCATTTTCAGAGCCATCACAGAGTATTACATGGTCTTTGCAATCAGTTCTCCACTATGTACACTGTCACTTTTGATATTTTTTTTCTGGAGGTCCCTGTAAGAGTCACTGATGTTCTGCCCCCATGGTGAACACCGATTATACTGACAAGAAACTGTCTTAAATTCTGGTTAGTTTCTGTCGAGCCCTTGATGAGGGACTGTGTTGATGCACATGCATACTGACTCTCTTCAGAGAATACATCCATAGGTTGGTTTATGTTACTTACATAATCTTTGTATGGTTTTCTCTTTTGCTTCACTATCTCACTATTTTTTTACTGACGAGTTGACTTGAGGCAAATCTTCTGACATATGACCATAAGAAAGTCTGCTGACATAGGACCATTCCCACATGTCCTCAGTAAACACAGATAATAATAATAATAATAATAATAAAAAAAGTATTTCTGCTTATATGTTAAGATCTCCTAAGAAAAGATCCCAGATCTGATTCTCTACTCACTCTTTTCACATCCAGGATAGCAAAGTAGTCATATTTAAAATATAATAACCTTGCACATTTTAGATAAAATATAAGCAAGTCCAGCACTTAAAAATTTATAGTGCGCGGCCGTGATGAACTCCAATTTTTCTTCACAACCACCTACAATTCTTTGTTAAATTTTTAAATTTTTCATTCTGATACTAATTTGGTAGTTAAAATATTAACACAACTATAACTGTCACCTATTTTACATGGCTTTGTACTGTTTGCACAGTGACATACCCCAAGCAATTTAGATGCAGTTACTCACAACTGATGTCCTGCAAATATTAAGAATATGCAGAACTTTACAACTGTAAACTGGCACACTGAATTTGAATAAAACTATTGAGCTTGTGAGCTTTTCTTTATCCTATAATGAAGATTTCAATCTCACTGAAAAATTTTAAGCTTATATGTAGTCAAATAACTTTAGACATAATTGATTACGGTTTGCAGAACTATTTTTTGGGTCAGGTAACATGGTATGTCTGTGATCATAATTTAATCCAGCATAGCCAGATTCCATCAAGGAGGTTTTTTAATTGCTGTGCCTATTTTCCAGGTCTCACATGTCAAAGCTGCAGGTATATCAAAGAACTTCATTGTGCTATATAAATTTCCAAAGACCTTTTTGTCATATTTCAAGGAGTTCCCTCAGAAGATTATACTATGTAGACTAAGTATCTTCTTTTCCAAATATCTTTGCTTTTATGTCTTGAAGTGCCAGATGGATAAGCTAAATGTACTGCCTTTCAATGGTCAGTGAAAATTATGTAGAAATAGGTAAATCTGGCAAGGAGTTTTCAAAAGAATATAGGAAATCATGATACACTGGACCCTACATGCAGTAGTCTAGTGTTATTGAGGTAAAACTGAGTGGATTTTCAATTCAGGGATTTTATCTGACACATTTCATCCTGTTGGTGCCTCACAGGTTTGCAGCTAGAACGATTTGTTTCCCTTCATTTGATAGCTTCTGAAAAATATGCCTTTGTGTGCTTTTCTCTACACATTATGAAGCTTGATAAAACCTTTAGATTAGAGCAAGGTTTTGAAGGGATTACCTACTAATAGTTGTACTACTTTGATATGCATTGCAATTGTAAGCAAGAGCGAGTATGCTGTATTCCTCAATTGGAGGAATATATTTATTTTGTTTTTAAGATGAAGAAAATGAAAAGGTATCAAAATCCATTTGGGGTTTCTGATTTCCATGCTCTCCGTGAAAGGAAATACCGCCCATAGATGGCACTGTGGTCCTGTGACCCGGGCCTTATTGATGTCCGTGCAGCTGTGCCGCGCTGTATGCGCTGCTGTGGCTGTGAGCTGGCCCTGGCAGGGAGCTCTCACTCTCTTCCTCAGCTGGACAGGGAAGAGAACACACAACGAAAGATTCGTGGGTCGAGATAAGGTCAGGGAGAAATCACTCACCGGTTACTGTCATGGGCAAAACAGACTCGACTTGGGCAAATTAGTTTAATTTATTGCCAATCGAATCAGAGTAAGCTAATGAGAAATAAAAGCTAAATCTTAAAGCATCTTCCTCCCCCCCGACCCCCCTTCTTCCTGGGCTTGACTTCATTCCCGATTTCTCTACCTCCTTTCCTGCAGTGTTGCAGGGGGACGGGGAGTGGGGGCTGCGGTCAGTTCACCACACATTGAGTCTGCCGCTCCTTCCTCCACAGGGGGAGGACTCCTCACATTTTCCATGCTCCAGCGAGGGTCCCTCCCACGGGAGACGGTCCTCCAACATGAGAGCTTCCCATGGCCTGCAGTTCTTCATCAACTGCTCCAGCGTAAATCCTCCACAGGGTCACAAGTTCTGTCAGCAAATCTGCTCCAGAGTGGGCTCCTCTTTCCACTGGCTTCCCACAGGTCCTGCCAGGAGCCTGCTCAAGTGCAGGCTTCCCACGGGGTCACAGCTTTCTTTTGGGCATCCACCTGCTCTGGTATGGAGTCCTCCACGGGCAGCAGGTGGATCTCTGCTCCCCCGTAGACCCCCATGGGCTGCAGGGGCACAGCTGCCTCACCATGGTCTGCACCACAGGCTGCAGGGGAATCTCTGCTCTGGCTCCTGGAGCACCTCCTACCCCTCCTTCCCCGCTGACCTGGTGTCTGCAGGGCTGTTTCTCTCAAATATTCTCACTCCTCTCTCCGGCTTCAGTGGTGCAGTTCCACACACCCCACCACCACCCCTGCCCCGTCTTAAATCTGTTATCCCAGAGGGGCTATCAACATTGCTTCTGGGCTTGGCCTTGACCAGTTATGGGTCCGTCCTGGGGCCAGCTGGCATTGGCTGTGTCAGGCATGGGGGGAAACTTCTGAAAGCTTCTCACAGAAGCCATCCCTGTAGCTTCCCCACTACTAAAACCTCGCCATGCAAACTGATACAGCTGCTTATTAATATTAAACTTATAGTCCTACTTCCTAGTGAAATAAATTTAATTGGCTTATTACTATTGCAAATGTGCTGTTTCTGAGACTGAAATGTTTTTAGCTCTTTGTACTTACCTGAAGAGTGTACCACTTCAGTAGAAGAATGGCTGTCCTTGGAAAAAGAGAATTATTACAATGGCTCATTTTGGACCAGTTTAATGAGACAGTTAAATTCTGCAACATGCAGAATTTCCTTTTGTCCAGCAAAATATTTAAAATTGCTTTAGCCTTCAGCAGATATTGTACTGAGTATTTGTGGAAAAAATAAAACCAAATCAAATTAGCTACTTAAGATAAACCTCCAGTTTATAAAAAAACTGATGGCATTTAAATATTTTAATCTGCTTTACTAGCAGTGGGATCTGACAAAACAATAAAGCATTGGAACACCATTTTACATTAACATTACAAAATACAGCAAATGTTGTTCTCTATGTATTTACATAAGCAAACATATATGTATTCAAAATAGAATGCATCTCACTGTCAATAATTATATAAGTACAGTGCATGGTTGATTGGATGGGATACATACATAGGAATTTTTACCCTGAAGTGTATAAAGGATGCACACCAGCTTAGGAGATACATGGTGAGCTTCATGTCTTTGGACATTTTTCAGATACAGTCTTAACAGTAATAAAATGTCGATCTACTTGAAAAATTGTTGGTTAAAATTTTTTTCAGATGAAGTGGGGTTTTTTGGATGCAGATATGACAGACTGACTCAGCACGCTTTTCCTGTGAGGTAAGGGATGGCCCTAACCCTCTGAACTAATCTGTATGAATGAATGTTTTCTCTTTTTTTTTTTAACTGAAAAATTATAAAAATTTCTGTTCCAGTCTGATGTGTAATGAAAACACATTTTTTTGCAAGATGGAAGTGTTGTTCTGAAGCTAGTCATACTAAACCGTGGTGTTCATCCCAAGTGTGGGCCCAGTGCTGTAAATCCTGGTTTAAAACAGCTGAACTTTGTCATCTGTCTGCAGCATAATGAGTCTATTAATTGCTATCTACTGATGAACAACCTCCTGTAGATCTGGTATGGAGCCTAGAACAAATTCAGATCCTGACTGTCATCCTTACTAAGGCAAACTGCACAAAAATCCATTAACATTTTGGTGCAAGACGACAGAATCAGGCCTCACTAAACTGTCAAAAATGTCCATAAAGAGCTGGAGATATTGGTCTTTAACTGCTGTGCATTCTTGGCTTTGAGAGGCTTCTCAGGTGGCAAAAGCTGGTGATCACTCAATAAAACCTCCTGAGTGCTCAAAGAACCAAAATGTCAGGCATCAGTTATCCCTGTTTCTAAGCAAAAGATAAGTGTTACTTTATCTCCAGCTGTCAATTAAAGAAATGCTGTCAATCCTCTTAGGTCCAAAACATAGGTTTTATTTTAATAAGCTGGAAAAAAAATGATTGTTCAGAGTCATTTTCTAATGAAACCTCAAGCCAGTAATTGAAACTCTCTCTGATTGTAGTGAAGTATTCCCTGTCAGTATTTGCAACCTGAGCAATTTGACATTATGGAAGAGGAACAGAAAGTGAAATGAAAGAGAGCTGATCTGCTCTGCCACATGGGTGAAATGCAGACAGTAAGCGGAGAGCATAAGCTGTGATTGTTAAATGTTCAATAACAGTTTACCAAGTGCAAGCTGATGAAGGAGACTGCGCAGACCAGCAACTGGAGCCCCAGGAGTCTTGGGAGGAATTGAGCCCTGGAGAAGTGCAGGGCCATATGCATCATACAGTATGCAGGTAGGCTTTGTTCCCTGGCACAAATGGGCAGTAAGACACAAAAGCTGGCTGTCCCCATCTACTTCTTTCTCTTGCAAGGCCAGAGAAACTTGCATCAAGACAGACACAAAATGTGGCAATTCCCTCCACTGGTGGAAGCCTCTGTGTTTCTTCTCTCACACACGAGTTTAAAGGCCTTCAATCCCCTATCATCATATGAAGGCAATCTGGTTTGGTGGCAGATCTTGAGCCTCAGACCTCTGCTCACAAAAGACCTTTGGTTTTATTACTGCCTACTTATTCCCTGAGGTGCCTGTTCCCAGGGGAAAGCCATTAATGACCGCGAGCTGATAGATGACATGCATCACTGCAACGGGGCTACAGCATGACACTTAGACCCAGAGATGGAGGCTGAGGCCTGTGGAATGAGTCAGCGTCACCATAGGCATGCAGAGCTCCTGTATGACCAGTGCATGGTGGCTCTGACTATCCCACTTCGGAGGAAAGGGCTCATAAAACTGTCAGATTTAGGTATACTGTATATATAACAACAAAATTGGTTTCTTTGAATTCGGTCAAATACCCAGCCAACTTTTAAGAACTTGTCTTCCACAGATCAGTATCTTAAGCTAAAAATGTTCTTCCAAAGACTCCCAGCTAGTAGGCTACAATCAGATTCAGTTTCTCTCTGTCCTTCTCTTTCTTTGACTTAGTGGAAATGTAACTGTTCTGTGAAAACTGAAAAGTTCAAGGGAAGGGCTGATAAAGGTATTGGAGTTTGGTTTCTGGATGGGCAGTGTTTTTTCCAGAGAAACTGGAATACATCCTGGTTCTAATGAGATTATGGCTGCAAAATTCATGGAATGAATCAAATGCTTGGATTTAAGTTTTGTCAGTGAATGCAACATTTATATTTCTTCTCTGCAGCGAAGTCCCACTGGCTTCAGTGACATTGGCTGTGATGCCCAAAAGAAAGGAGTTTCTTGACTAGGCATGTCTGTCAATGTTCTTTATGGAATGTATTCTGCCCTTGGAACTATGCAGGTGGAATACAGTGCCACTTAAAAGTCCTGTTATACTTCAAGAGAGCCCCATTTGCCCATACATATTTCATTAAGGCTGAGTCCTAGTAGTGCAAGTTACTGACCATTCCTGAGCAATCTGCCTTAACAGCAATACAGCAAAACTAGGGAAAACAATTTTTAGCAACTAACAGTTTTCTAATAATTCTAGCCCTACAAATCCTAAAACAAAACCAGGAGGACATTCTTCAAAATGGCCTTTTTAAACCAAAAACAATGAGAGATGATCTGCTGCAACCCTTTACTGAAAGCTTTACTCATGCAAAACTTCCTCTGACATAACTTAAATCAGCCTTTGTTAGAATTGAACAGAGGCATGGACCTGGAACAGTTTCTGAAATTATTTAGCAATGTTCTACCTGGTTTTCCAGTCTTCTCTCACTTTACTTCCCTGACAACACCAGTGGGAAGGAGCAGGGAATCAATCCAAATAATTACTTTTGAAAATATTACTTTCAAGTTTTAAGCTGAACACATGAAACATGAACACATGAAATTTTTGAACAGAAAAAAAGTACAATACATAAAATGAAGATTACAAATGGTGGTAGAAACAAAGGATCATTTAAGTATAATTTCTCTCTGAAGATTCCTAACTTGAAATACAGAACAAACGGCAGAAAAGCCCAGTGACATTTCAGAATGGTTACTCAGAGGAAAAAATAACCATAAAACAGTTAAAAAAATGCCCATATAATTAATCTATAGCAGTTTTAATAGATTTTCTTTAATAGTTTAAAATTTATTTTAAATATATATTAGCAAATTAACCATCATTTTATTTAAAATTTGGTAAAGTGCTCATTCAGTTAATGATGACAAAACTTGATTGTAGCAAGACAAACTAGCTGGAGCCTACTCAGCAAGAATATCAAAGGACAGCTTAGCTTTCATTTGCAAAGAGAAAAGAAATGCATAAGTTTCTTCACAGCCCATATTATAGTACCAGAAATTGCATTTTTTCTTTAAGAAATATATCCTTTAGAATATTAAAAAAATAAGTTTAATAAAGCCTGTGCTTAAAACAGCCAAAGTACTGTATGAAAAAAAATTGCACATTTGATACCATTAAAACCCTGTTTTTCATCCACAGGGTAATATGAGGAGTGTATGATGTTATTGGAAAGTCTCTTGAACAGGGCTGATTTTCCTAAGCAATCAGAGCTTCTCCCAGCCAGGTGAAATTTTCAGCAAACACATGGTGGTTGTCATGGCAGCTGCCAGCCATCACACACCACTAACCTTTTCGTTCCCTGGGCTGATACTTCCCTTAGAGGTACCATCCAAACGATGTATTCCTATTGTGACCATTGAGTAATCCTTAGCCATCATTTTTGCCTCCTTTTTCAAACTCTTCATTTGTGCTAGCTGGAGCTGGCTGGAATCATATGCAAGTGCTGGGATAGTGTTCACTAAAATCAGTTGGAAAGGTTTCTTCTCCTCCTTGTAGCGACACTGAATGTAACGAGAGAAAGCTGAGCGGTAGGTTTTATTGAACAGTGTATATACGAGTGGGTTGACAGCTGAAGAAAGGTAACCAATCCAAACAAATATGTTAAGGAGTCCTCCAAGGACTTTTTCATTGCATGACTCCTTGCAAATTACAGCCATCACATTGGTGATGAAAAATGGACACCACATCACAACAAACAGAAAGAAGACAATGCCAAGAACCTTGGAAGCCTTCTGCTCATTGCTGATGGATTGCATGGTTCTTCTCCCAGAAGTCCCCATGTCTCTATTCAAGGAGCGCTGAAAGAGTTTTTCTGAGGACAGGGAACTCTGAGGGAGGAAGCTAAATGAAGCAAACTTGGTCTTTGGGCCAATGTCATTCACACATAGCATAGCTTCCTTCTGCAGCGACTTGATGGTTAAAAAGTAAGTGACTACCATGATGGTCAGAGGGATGAAGAATGCCACAAAAGAGCCTACTAGAACAAAATTCTCATCTGCAAGTAAGCAGCTGCAATTCTTAAACACTTTAGATTTATCTTGTAGTCCAAAGACGGGTATAGGCATGGAGATACCTGAAGGTGGATCAGAGAAAGAAGAGATTAAACACAATAATGAAAAACAACATTTCCAGTCTCCAAGAATAAAATAAACAGACATCTACCTGTGTTTTACCTCTGGCTGAGGTGATCTTAGCATATTACCTCAGCCACAGGCAGAATACGTTTGTTTACATCCAACTGTCCCATGACACATGGTAGCCACAAAAGCATAAGTCCTTAAATTCTTGAATTTTGCCCCCTTATAATGATCTCCAGACTTGCGTCTTGGTTCCTGCCACCTTTGCAAAGGCTTTTATGAACTATGATCCAGATGATACTGTCTTTCTTTTCTGAAGTAACTTAAGAGTGATCTTGGACTGTTTCACAGTAGAGGATTAGAACTGTTCTGGTACTGGTTTCTGTGTAGGCTGGGAAATCCTGGTGTCAGGAAAAAGATAATTTTTTATATTAGGTCTACAAGTAATCTTTCATTGGGTCTTTCCCTTCTCTTCCTGTAATCTCCATACAGTCAGTGTAGTCTAAATGTTAAAAAAAACTTTCCATGGCAATGGAAATGGCAATGAACAATGGGGACAAGTTAAACCCTGAGAGACACCAATATGAGGCAGCCTGAGATGTGGTTTCATTTCAGAACTGCAAAGGTCCTTTCACAGTGTTGCCAAATGCTGGAGGTTGCCCTCTCAATGCACAGCTATGCAAACTTTGTCTTTCCCTGAAGCATGTGCTGCATCCTTGCCTTGTCATGAATGGTAAGGCAAGGGGATGAAGTCCATTCTCCTTGGACTGCTCTGTCTGCTTCAACCTACTCAGTCATTTCCTCAGGGACTTCCTGCAAATACTCCTAGTGCCTGGGCAAAATCAAACAGCTGCTGTTTCTTTGGTTTTTCTTTTGGGCTTTTTTCAGCATTTGTCTCTTCCCCTCCATGCTGTCTCTCGATGAGAGGTAATGTTCAGACAGTGAAAGGGATGATGTGCTGTGAAGACAGCAGAAGTAGAGTTGTGAAGCAGGGGGTGATAATGCAGCCCTGTTTGGATAAAAGCAGCTAGGAGTCTGATTCCTGTGGAAAGTTAGCATAATCTGGGAGCTTCAGTTCCATTTGCATTTTTTAACAGAAATCCCAGTAGCTGTATTTGGCTTATGAGGAAGAAAAACATTAATTAGAGAAGAATTTCTTATGATATGAGGAGGATAATGTGCCCTACTTTGTTCAGTGTATGCCCAAGAATGTCCCTACTGGTTCACAGATGAGTTCTGAAACATCAGCTTTTCAATGGAACCTTCCTCTACCTCTCTTTCCCTTCTTCCCACTCTGGTGCTTAGACTGGGAGCCCTTTAAAAGCATAGACTATCTCTTCATTTCACACACTTCCAGTGCCCAGCGCAACACCTCCAGTCCTAGAGGAAGGCTGTGGAGTACAGGCTCAATACAAGAAAATAATAATAACAGTAATAATAATATTAAACTACTATTCTCTTCAAATGCTTCAGTCTTTTGGTGCTTCTGGAACTTCTACAAAGACCTTTATTTTTCTAAGAACACTGTAGCTTAATTTAGCTTTGCAACTTTGAACTGAGTCATGGCAATGTCTCAGGCCAGTTTAGAAAAGTGCTGCTCTTATCTGCCCAGGGCAGAAGCTGGTGGAGAGCCTGTGGTATTACTCTTTCTGCTCCTGCTGCACAAGCTCTAAATGCTTGAACTTGCACTAGGAGAAGCCAGTGGCTTATATGCAAACTTGTGCAGTGTGTGGCACCTTCTGTGTTGAGCTGACAGAAACTTCAGGTGACTCCAGGAAAGCTTCTGGCTAAAAAGGTCAAGTTAATCTGACTGACAGCATGGAGGAAGAGGTCACCTGCAGAAGCCAGACTGCTCAGCTGCAGCTGAGTAACCTGTGGTGCTGAGCACCTCCAGGGAACTGAGGAATGCTTTGAAGTTCCTTTTCTTTTTTAGGATGAGTTGAAGGGGTGATGAAGGCACACAGTGCCTTCCAGCATTAAACTTCAGCTGCATGAAGACACAGCATTAGTCAGAGCAATACTACAAGTTTCCAGTCTGCTTCTGCCCTGTGCTGATAACAGCAAGGCTGTTTTTATATTTCAAAGACCTAGTGTGAACTGCAGAGATAAAATAAACAATGGTATTGACAGAGTTAAAAGATGCCTTTCATTACTACCTTATGGTTCAGCTGCATGAGGAGGCGAGTGCAGAGGCAGCAGCACTAGAAAGAAGAAAATTTTAGCATAATTGCACGCTTTTTCAAGTAAAGGGCCTAAGTCAGTTACAACTCCTCACCTGAAACACAAGAGCAGCAAATCCTCAACTACTTTGTTTTGTTGTTAGCAGCTTCTGGAGACTGGCATCTAAACCCGGATTTCTGGCTTTAAAAAATGGAAATGAGCTTCAGCTTGCAGCTGAAGTTTCCACATTTCCTTGTCATTCCATTAACAAGCACAAAAGTCCTGCACCCATCAGAACTGTAGAAGGCATTGCTAGTCATGTAAATTTTTCTGAGTGACCATTCAAGGCATCTTTCCCCTACAGCCACAGGTAAGAGGACTGTATAGTTTGAAAACAGCAGAGGTACCACGTTTCAGTGGCAAAGAACATTAACAGCTGTGGTCTGCTTTTTGTATACACCCCAGTTCAGCTGATGCAGGGGATCCCACAAATTATATCGTGGCAATCGTGCATGGAATAAATAAACTTCCAGCCCATTTTTCTGTTTTCCTATCTCTACAGGGACTAAACTTACTGCTCCCTTCCTGAAAGGAGCAGAGTTTGTCCCTCTTCAAAAGGTGGTCTTTGGCTTCTGCAGCACGAGTATAGCAAATCCCATGAGGACCCAGGGATCAAATTCAAAGGCAGTCATGTTTAAACTGTAAATAAAGGAGCTTCCATGTGCAATCCACATCCACTATTATGATAGAATTTTTAGGAAGCATCACACATGGCCAAGAATATCACCCATACATCACTGAGGTTTGGTCAAGATCAAACCTGTAAATCCGTAACAAAAAGTCCTGGTATAATTTGCATTAACATTGTTGCAGCTGACCAAATGAATTCTTTAAAAGTTGAAGCTCAGTGATGTATTTCATCTTGTTGTTTCAGAAGTATAATTCCTTGTTCGTTTATGGTTCTTGCTTTCCAAATCCCTGCTCTTGGTGACTGTGGATGTTTAAGAAGATACAGATGGTGCCTGAGCATTCAAATGTCATAAGAAGGAAATAAGCTTCACAAGAAAGGGTCATGCAGTGCTACCAGGTAGGGACAAACACATATTTGGGAAATGGAGCATGTGCAAACAGAAGATCTGGATGAAAAAACTTGATAGGGCTGTAATAGAACAGCTATTCCACACCCTGCCCATTCCATGTTCCTGGTTCCCCCCAGCCCAAAGTCGGTCTGCAAAAAATCTAGTTATTCACTGAGGGCTTTTTTATGGTTTATCTTTCTTGGCTTTCAAAACAAACTAAACTGAGGCACGAGGAAGCATTCAGCATGGAATGGGAGCATCCATCCAAGCTCTGAAGGTACATTAGCCACTCCATTTCCAGTTGACATTCCCACTTTAAACATTTTCCCTTGTGGACAAACCCTAAATATTATGTTCCTCTGGCACAAGGTGGTTTATTTATACAGCTTGATTTATACAAGGTGGCTGTCTCAAACTAGGGATTTTAATAAGCCACACAACAGATCCCAAACAATAAAGAGCAGTAATAAATCCTGCATTAAACCTCAAGCATTTGGGAACAATTTCAGAACGACAAAAGGCTCTTGAAAACACCAAAGGTTATGAAGTAAAGCAATGGCATCCTTCTTTTTGTTCTCTCAAAAAGCCTGGTAAAACTGACAAAGGTTGATTTAGTGGAACACATTGCTGACTTCAGAGGTATACAACAGCCATAAAACCACTTTAGCTGGACAGGTAAACTGGGTTTGCAGCTGCTTTGAGCTGCTGAGGCTATCAATAAATTAAAGCTAGAATTTACAATATGCCCTGCAGGATGGCACACTTGTGTTACTTAGGGTGAACTGTTAAGATCAAGGTTCCTTCTGTGAAGTTTCCTTCAAGCAGAACCTGTCAGTCACATGCTTTCACCTCACATATATCCATTTCAAATTATTTTAATTCAAATGAGCCTTAATACCATGTGCCTTAATACCATGTACCTTGATAAATGTCCAAGGGATAGAAATCACCTTTTTGAAACGTCATTACAATATTTCTCAATAAAATTTGGCACCTTGGTTTGCCTTCTCATGAAACAGAAAAAAACCTCCCCATCTGAAGTTTTAGCACTCACATTGATTCAGACATATCAGGTTACAGGCCAGCTCATGGGCCACTGCACAGAGGTGTGCTGTGACGCTGAATCTGAAAGGATTTCTGCTTGGAGAAACCAGTCTCTCCTTCAAGCAGCCCAATGTGGCAGTACTAATTTCTTTATAAAGGCCCATGCCCAGTATCTGATGCCTTTTTGTAGTCAGAAAATGTTGTCCTTTGGTACATCTACACATTCAAACAACAAACAGTAGTCCATGTACACTTGCCTGCTACATCCCAAGTCATACAAGGCATACTCTCAGTTTCATATTGTATGAAAATTTCCTTGTTGCACATTTATTTTTGATATTTTTTACTTAAATAACCACACAAAATAGTATTTATTCATTTGGGCTGCCATGGTGTGTGTTTGCTTGCTCTAGGAACGCAAGCCACAGTCAGCTACTTGCAGAGGGAGGACCATGGACCGCGTCCTCCCCTGAGTATCCAGGATGTAAATATGCCTGAATCTTATATCAGGAGCTGGAGTTTAACCACAGCTACTTTCATTTAAACATCTGCAGAAGAGCCACTCAATCTGGCTCCATGTCTCTGCTTGGTGTTTGGCACTCACTAGTGTGGGAGTCATCATTTCCCCAGAGCTGCAAACACTTAGCTGTCTTTTCTGCATGCACCTGAAAATGTTCCCAATCAATTCCTTTCCAGTCATGGCAAACCTTTCACTGTTATAATTTTTTGCTGCCAAAATAGTGCCAGCCACATTTTCAATGGCAAGGTTGTACAGTTTGCTACTGGGTGACAGTGCAGAAGCAGAAATTTCCACCTGGGGAGGGGGGATGTTGAAAAGCTCTGGGTGGACTGAGAATCACCATCTGAGGCTGCATCTAGTTAGCATGAATGTTAAAAAACTTCTACCTTTCCTAGTCAGTGTGGCAGTGTCCCCAAAGTCCTGGGCTAGAATTTCTTCTCACGTGTGAGACAAGCACGGAATTCTTCCCTAACAGTAGGTACATGTGTTGGTGGGGGCA
This sequence comes from Corapipo altera, assembly GCF_003945725.1. Lineage (NCBI taxonomy): Eukaryota > Metazoa > Chordata > Aves > Passeriformes > Pipridae > Corapipo > Corapipo altera. Next base: position 57,143,673 of record NW_020884872.1, on the reverse strand, counting down.
GGAGTGGGTGAGGAGCTTTCTCTCACAAATCCCCACATAATGCTTGTTTCGGATGGATTTCTTCGAGAGCTAAGTGAGTCATAATGCTGGTGGAGTATTGTCTCCTTTCTGCATCCTGAGAGGCTGTCCTCATAGGACTGGAATCAGAGTGAGTCCAGACATTTTCCATATCACTGTTTATAAACTAAATTTAGTCCTTTATTCAAGGGCACACACAGGTGGTTTTCTGTGTCTTTTCCTTGGAACACTTTATTTGGTCACACATCTTCTATTTAATACAACTGAAAGGAAAACTAGTTTAAATTTAACTTCACATAGGGGGTGCCAGGTAATACTTGGTTTACTCTATTAATTTTAAAATGGTTTTGTTCTTGGCAGCTTGGAAAATCTCTAAGGAAACATATTATTTAGCCTAGTAGAAGATAGATTAAATTCCATTTATGTGTGAAAATTATTGTAATTGATCATTTATGGCATAAATCATCTATTTCACTTCAGAAAAACAAAATCAGAGAAGTCTGTGTCTTCCTAATATGTTTCTCATTTATGTCCTCACTCCTGAAGCCTATTTCTTACAAGAGCAGAGATGTGTCTTTCCAGATTAATTTATAGGGATGTGATGATAAATTAAATAAAAATGGGATTAGAGGAGAATTACCAGGAGGACAGTGCAAGAAATGAAGGACAGGTACCCCTTTTTTGACCTAAGTGATTAGAAATCCAGGGCTCAGAGCAGGGTCAGTTATGAGAGAGGCAACAGCTGATGGAGTCGCTTGCTGCTTTGGTATAATCCTATTCACTTATAAAATGTGCAAACAGCCCAAAGGCAGCAAGAATCCAACAGCAGGAAGCAGTCTCTTTGCTTTTGACTTTAAGTGGTTTTCCTGCTTATACACACCTCAAATCCTCTTTGTTAGTTGTGCTGCAGGACTCGTTTAGTCTGGTCCTTCTTATTTTCTCGTTGGATTTTCCAGACCTTTTGCATAGTAATTTCCAGTCGAGCCTCTTCACAAACACAGTCTTTGCTTTTCAGCTAGTGAAATTATCTTTGGTTTGGGTTAAGGCTTCTGCCAACATGCTTATTGGCTTCTCACAGAGATCTCAAAGTGAGAGAAGTTGTTATCCCTCTGTGTAATATGGTTACTCAGTCTCTAAAAGGAGTAGCAGAGGCATATAGAAGTCTACACTTATCAAACAGTTAGAAAAAAAATAAATAAAGGTTTATTAATGTCCTGAAGAAATTTCTTTTGAAAAACGATCCAGGGACTGGGGATTTCAGATGATGTCATTCATGTGTGCAGCAGAGAGCAATGGTGAACAGATCCCAGCAGTTTCAACTGAATGAGCTGAAAGAGAAAGTCTTGTTATTGCAACAAAACCCTCTTAATTTAGTGCCCACACAGGCTGGCACAGGCTGCTTTCACTGTCTGCTGACTGGAGTGGGCAGAGGCGAAGCCTCCAAGGGATAAGAAACTGTTGGACAAAGCTGTGCTGCCTGGTCTGGTGTTTCATAAGCAGAGAGGCAGTCACACATCCGAAAGCTAGTCTTGGTACCTCATTTGAACATTAATTATTTTAGTTGTTTCCTAACATGCTCGTAGTTATTCCCAGGTAATGACCGTCTCGACATGTGACTGCATGTTGCCTCATTTTAACTGAAGCTCTGCAGTGATTCTGTCTTTGTAGAGTAAAAGTCTTCCTTCTTGGAGTTAGCATACTGCTTGTATGAAACACCTGCAGGTAAAACCTTCACCTCTAGGGCCAGCAAATAGAAAGAATATGTAGAAACCTCAGAAAATTAAAAGACTTTCTCAATTTATACAGAAATTTTCTTTTAGATGACACATTCTTGCATTCAATCTGCTTGTTTACTATAGCATTTATATCTACTGAGGGGCACATAACTTTTTCTAAACAAGTCAGAAATACCAAACTGCCGAGTAAATAGAATCTTGTATGATATGGCTCAAGAAGAAAATAACGTGTAATACATGCCATTTTCTTCTCCAGGTGTGCCATGGATTTGATTAACCTTCTTTTTACTGTTTTTTGTTAGACCTCATGGTCTTATCATGAATATTTTAGTGATGTTAAACCTTGAGAAAGATGTCAGAAGACCCCAGCCCTAGACTCGGTAAGGGTGTCAACCTTTTGACAAGAAGTAAATGTCTTTGCCTTGTGTAGATTATTGTGTAAATACAAGACATTATAAATGCATGTACAGGAAAGAAGAGGCAGACAAGAAGGTATCCAGGCCTGCTTCTGCAGCAGAAGGCCAGATAGAGCGGTTTAGCTCCAGGATATCCAGGAGGTTAAAAGCCAATAATAGAGACAGCCTAAAAATCCTTTTCCTCTTTACTGATTGAGGAACCCACTCAACCTGATTCCCAGTAAGGAGAATACTATCATCCCATGTAGAGCCACCTGAGAAAGCACCATCTCTGTGTTTCCCATGTGAAAAATTAGCCTATCCTTAGACATGGGACAAAGAAATGTTTACAGGAGTCACTCAGCAGTGTTTTGGTACCACATTGCCACATCATATTTGAGATGAAATTGGTCCTCTTGCAGTCTGGTCTTTGGTGAGATTGAGACTTATCACTGTCCCTGAGCCTGGAAAGAGTAGATAGTAAGATGGTGTCTGGCTAAACCTGGACAGGAGGCCAACAAAGCAGCTTGCCCAGGGGATGCTGGCTGAGCAGAGCCCAAGTCCAAGAAAGACAGACAGCAGTTACAATCCTGCCATCAGCTGAGGGTTGGAAGGGAGATGGGCTTGATGTTCTCCTCCAGGGAACATAGACTGACGTCAGCTGTGTAACCCTTTCATCTGTGGTGGTTAGAAGTAATGAGTAAAGAGCTGAATATTTAGTCTGAAAAATTGCAAGAGATTCTGCCGGTTTTCAGCCTAGCTCTGTGCAGAAGGACAACGTGCTTCTCATTCTATTTAAGACTACTAGTTTTGTGGCTCAGCAAAATGAAGCGGAGCAGGTTAAACACCCTTTTCCTGTTCTGTGTACTCAGTTAATGTGGCTTTTAAGTTCTCTGTAGTAACGGTTTAATTTCTACTCAAAAGAAGTTACAAATTTATGGTTGTCACTGGCTTAGGTAAATATGTTAATCTGAAAAGTGCCTCTGTGTGGGATCAACTCCAGCCACCTGTAATATCCCTTCTGTTTAGCGTGGGACCTCTCTGTATTCCGTGTTGGATGGCTTCACAATGTTCCCTGTTCTGCCTGCTAGGACAATAGATTTGGGAATAATTATGCTTTTAAAAAAAAGAAATACCATACCTTTGTTACAGGATCCTCCTAGATCACACACTATCAGTCTGTCTTTTTAGCTGTGAATCTCCTGAGGGGTCCTCAGGGCTAATTTATTATTTGCTATACATGCTGCACACACAGTAGAAAACTTATCACAGCAATAAGCTAGAAATTGTGGAAAGATCTTAGATATTCCACTACCATAAGCAACCAACGTGATGCCTCTTGGAGCACTCTAAGTGACAAGATCCTCTACTATCCCAGTTTTTATAACTGTGGGCTTTAAATTATTACGTGATGTGACTTGTTGAGTGCTGATAGTTTACTGAACTCTGCCTTAATCCTCCACTGAATGGAATAGATTTCTGTTGGTATCTCTGAGAGTTCTTCAGCAGTGCTACTTGGCCTTGTTTTGTAGTTTAAAAGAAGAATGAATGTAACTATCAGATAAAATTTTTAATTATTATTTTTTTTCACAACAATTTCACACTCCATCTGAAGGCCACAGATAACCAAAACTGTAATTCTTCTGGATTTTGTAGACCTCAGACCATGTCCCACTTTTTTCTCCATGCCTTCTTTTGCGGTTGCTTGCAGAGGCTGCTGATTGGGCAAATGGTCAGCTTACCACTAATTATACGAGGAGACTGAAGCAATGGGTGGAGAGTTATCGGGGTAGATGCCCTGATGTGATGGATAATTTGGAAGGAAAAACAGAATGAGAAGCAGCTTAGAGGCCTGCACTAGTCTGCAAATCGTGATTCAGGATGCTGTACTTTATGTTTCACTGCCCACCCTGTGGCTAATGCCCTTCAGCCTGACTGAACTGCTCTTCTATGGAGTCAGTCAATGCCCTGGTCACATTTAGAAGGCAGGGTTGAAGAAGAGACGAAAAAGGGATAAATCATATCTGCCCATATTTCCCATCTACAGGTATCTATGGGTGCTATAGCATAATTCCTAGGGTTATCTTTCTGCTAAATGTCACAAAGCACCTTGAAAATCAAGAATTAATACATAAACTGTCCTTGCAACAAGAAATGCAGGAGGGATCTCCTCATGTCGTGTAGTGATATGCAAGGCAATGCTGGTTTTAACTGGTGGACATTCAAACTAAAACTTCTGGGTACTTCTGTGCTTGTAAGGAGAAATTTACACTGCTTACTCAGTGCACCTGAGAACTAAACCCAAATAGTATTTCTGTCAGGATACTCACAGTTCAGCTCAGTCTGTGATCCTAGCAGTAGCGGTCAATTTGACATTTCGAAACTCAGATCAAATACAAAATGATGACAAGGGCAATGTTCTGCCAAAAAGAAACAAGTCTTCCCAGTGAATGTGATTTACTTTCAACATAAAAGCAGGATTGAATGCTGTGAAATACACAGATTCCAGTTTTGAACAGCCAGAAAAGAGAGCCCTTATCACAGTGCCACAGCCTGCTTTTAGAACATCTTAGGAGTTCAACAGGCTATCTTCCATCAGTGACTCTGGAGGATATCATAGGAGAAATCAGCTGACAGGTATTTCTACATTTGTTGCAGGTAATTAGAAATATGCTGTCTCAGTTCTAACAAAACCCCTGACTCTTATTTGCTGGCCTTCTGCTTAGAAAGGATGCCAGTGGTCCAGACCAGGAAATGCATGGGGAAAGGTAATTACAGCCTTGGTGTGTGATAGTTTGCAATATTCCTGCTAACTGGGATAAATGTAAGGATTTCATTTGAAAGTAGAATTCTGTGATACATGTATCTTTCTTAATATCAAAAAATGCAACATCTGGCTAAAGTCAAATTTAATTCTTTAAAATGCATAAAAGAAGTTGTGAAATTGCTCTGTATAATTTTTAAATGAATGAAATTTTCTCTCTTCTTGACATTTTCTTTTATGCAACACACTGCTACTTTATCAACATCATTTTTCATTTAGAAGATGATTAAATGCTATTACAGTGTACAGGTGACAGAGTTTATAATTCCCAGCATAATTCCTTGCACACTTCTCTTCTGCTCATTTGTATTGTATGTGGCTTCTGCTGTGTGAAAATCCCAACTCCTCTGACTAAAGATGCTCAAGTAACTTCTTGGCAACATGGAATCCCCTTTTGAGCATGTACTATTGTACAGACTTCCTGGGAAAAGACTAGAGCAGCCTGTGAACATGTCCTTTCTGTATTTTGCAACACCTCACATTGCACTTTCTGCAGAAAAGAGTATCCTGCAATAGGACCCAGGCTCATCCTTCCCCCTCCACATGGGAAATCTCTTATGGATGCTTGTATGTATTGTACACTGTGCTGGGAATATGACTGGCTAAAAAGTACATCCTTTGAGAGGAGGGGGAGTAATTTATAATAGATACTATGCTGTTATTGCCTTTTTTCTTAACACATTCCATTTATAGATATATCTATCTCTGATATATCCTACAAAGAGGGACTGGCCATACTGTAGGTCATATTGCCACCCACCAACTTATTCATTTAAAGAAACCTGACAATAGGACAGGCCTGGACCAAGTGAAATTAATGTTTCTTTGCCTGTAGCTTCAAGAGGAAGAGGACCATGGTCCTTGTCGTCTTCAAAACAATGACAAGTTTAAAAAAAAGACAATTAGCAAATTCTTTCATCAGTACCTTAACTAACCAGGTTCTTTCCACATAGCTCTGCTATTAAAAATACAGCTCTATCGTTTACAACTTGCCTTTAAAAATAAAACCAAAGCAGAAAGAAACACCACATATTAATACTGTAACCACTCCTCATTCCTTTTTTCACCCGTAAGGCAGAATGTTTCTTGCAAAAGAAGTGCTCACAAAATGAGTGTGTGCCTTTTTCACAGGCAAAAACCTTCATATCATCTTGATGTAATTGCCCAAAGAATACTGTAAATGTATACATAATATTCTTTATTTTTATATTTAATTATTCTTCATTTACTGATACATATCTACTGGTGTAATGTGTTCTACCCCATCCAGATGTATGCCAGGTTGCTCATTGTGTGTGGTTTGGAAATGTGTCCCTATGGACATATGAACCTATGTTGTTTCTTAATCTCTGTATTTCCAAATCCAGAGAATTCAGAAAGTATTTCAATCATTAACATTCCTTTGAGCATTTTTTTATAAAGAAAATGATAAGGTTAGTAACACGTCCATGTCAGATAATGAAAAAAACATAAACAAGTTTAAAATGCAAGCTTTTTGAACCTTCACGGTTATGAGAGGGAGATATGGGTGGTAAGCTGATGGTATGGTGGATGAGAGGTGTTCACTCTTCTGAGAACAACAAATCAAGTAAAGGATTCTGTTACATGGGAAATATGGGAATAATTGACATCAATGAGGAAAGTAAATAGGATATTTATGTCTCTTTCTCAGAACCACCTTAAGTAATGTCTCATAGCCAGAATACATGTGCTAGTCAACTCAGAAATGTGCATCACAACAATGAATGTCAATTGTGTGGAACTGAATTTTACCTTCCCTCAGACAACCTATATAGGAAGGGCTTGTTCACTCATTAGTTGTCACTACTGTTGGAGTCATCAGTACGGCAATGAACTTTCTACTGAAAAAATTGTTGCTGACTACTGAGCCTCATACACTGTGTCTCTATAAAGTAATAGAATGAAGATTCTATTTCTGAGATGATTCTGAATCTAATACTTTATTTAAGAAATTTCATGCCAACCCCCGTCATTATAATTGATGCAAATTTCTCTATATGTTGTGCAACAATTTTTGACAACATCATTATGGCCTTTTGCTTTTATGGTGGCATCTATGTCCACAAATGCTAAAGGTTCCAGGGGATTGCCCAAACAAAAAAATTTACAACGTTTGGCCTTGAGATCCTCCAGCTGGAATGAGCAAACAGTATATTCACTCTCTGATTATACTCAAACTCTGGTTTAAAGAGTATGATAAAAATAAAAGACCTGTTGACCAAGGAAATGATTATAAAAACTGCTAAGAATGCAAAGTCAAGTTTTCAAAAGAAGAAATAGAAGTGAAATGTATGACTACATGGGAAAGAGAGTAGTGTGGTAGGTATTTCAAGTTTAGCTGCAGCACTTCCAAATTTAGGTGCTCAACTTTAAATCTATATTGTGAGAGTACAGTTCAGTGTGTAATTCTTTGCAATTTTATATATTTTGGCAGTATATTTCATTTTATAACAAATTGTCTTTTCCTATGCCAAGCCATCCCTAAATTAGACTTGAATGAAATGGCAAATTATGTTGTCTGGAAGAAATAGATGTGTAGCAAATTCGGGAAAGGGATTCCCAACCTGCCGCCTCTTGACTGTTTGTGTCTTTTGGAAACTGTAAAGGGACTTTCAAATGAAAGCTGTCCTTGGCAGAAGGAGGAGTGAGCCAAAGGAGGTCAAAGTTTTCAGCAAACCACAATCCAGAGACACTGGTGGTTGTACTCTCCCAATCCCTGCTGCTTCCCTGGCCCTTCATACTCTGTAGGGCAACAGGAAGTCACGCAGAGAAATTGCAGGCTGTCTGTGGAGGAGGTGTAAGCCTCTGTGTCAGCAAAAGCTGCCAAATTATCAGGGGCTCAGTTGCCCTGGGGTTGTTTGGTATACCTGGAGGTAACTTCACCCTGCACTTTGGAGAATGTTGCTTCACATGCTACAGTATTTCTAATTTTTGAAGTCTCAAAAGCAATGGCAAAATTTTAGAGTTATGTGGTGGGAGGTATTTTACCAGCTGCATCCAGCTCGATGTTGGAATTTTTTTCTGCATGAGAGGTACTGAATAAATCTAAGTTGTTAGTGACTGGGGAGTGCAGAGACTGCCTGAAGGCAGTGAACAGATGTGTAGGCTGAGTGAGAAATGATAAGAGAAAACTCAGCTTAGGGTATTTGGGTTTCGTCAGAATTCACATTACTTAGACCATTAACAGAGGAATAGAGAGAAATAAGAACTGAGGAATGTTATATATATAACGACTTCACATTCATGACTGTAAGTCTTTTATGCGACCCTTTCAAGGATTTTTGGAAGAGGGAATGATGCACTGTTAGCCTCTCACAAACCAATGTGTTTGTTAGTCCCACTTAGGACTCAAAGGTATTTTACCCATATTTTTAGCATAGGCTCTATTTACAATTCTATAGATTGCAGTTCTATTCAAATTCTAATTTTTCTAGCAAGGGGAAATGCTTTGGCTTTTTACACCTGTTCTCAGTAATGACCTCTGTGCTTTAAAACAAATGGAACAATTTTCAGGGTTTAATGGGCTTTTGCCTTCAACAGCTACAAATAATCTAATTATCTAGCCACTGTGGGTACTGGGTGATTTAAGAATTAAAGACACGATTAGAATCTGTTACAGTAATTAGAATCTATTTTAAACCAATTGCCTATGGCATTGTATGGTCTAGTGAAAGAAAGGCTGCTGGCTAAATGCTTTTCTTCCAATAAATGCAAAACCAAATGTTAGCACACATTTATTTTTTTAAACTGAGAAGGTCACGATTTCAGAAGTCAGGTCAATCAAACTATTTGTGCTTTTTTTTCTACTGTTTTTAAAATGCTTCATATGTCACTGAAGCCAATGAAAGGAAAATCACTGATTGACTGGTCTTTGGATCAATTAATTGAAAAAAAATTATGAATGTAGTGAATAAAAGGAAAATTACAAATGTAGTGAACAAAAGTGTAATTACTTAGGTAAATTAGAAGTCATAATGAAGATGTGGGTAGATGGGGAAGCACTACAAGAACTTCTGCAGGCCCTACAAATCATCTACAAGTATTTGGAGGAGTCAGTGAAGCAGGTGGATAAGGGTAATCCAACTGATGTAATGTTCCTGGATTTCTAGAAAGCTTTGACAAGACTCTTTTGTCAAAGGCTGTTAAAGAAATTAAACCGTAATGTCAGAAGAAGAAAGATCCTCTTGCAGAAAAAGGATGAGTTGAAGGACAGAAAATTGAAAAACAAGTGGTGGGATTAAACAGTTTGTTTCCATAGTGAGAGTGGTAGAAGGTAGCATCCAACAAACCCCTGTGTTCATCAGTGCTGTTCAGTCCAGCCATGACCTGTTTGCATGGACACTGGAACTTACTAAATGTGCTGGCAACACACAGCTGTTGGCTGTTTTCCCCTCTTCGTCTGCTAAAATGAACCTCTGCACAGGAGAATATAACATCTTTCATTTCTTTCTCTTGCTTTTTACCCTCCAATACCTCAAAGAGTTCACAGGGCACCAGCTGAGCTGCAAACTTCAGAAGCATGGGGAAGTCAAAAGATATCTATCTGAGGCTGGAGAGCAAAACCTTGGATCTGAATTTGTAAGTCAGATGTCAGCCACACCGTGCACTGTGCAGGTTGTGTTGTTCCCAATACTAGCTCTGCCTGTACCAGCTACCACAGAATCACAGAATGGTTTGTGTTGGAAAGGACCTTCAAGATCCTCTAGTTCCAACCCCTCTGCCATGGCAGGACACAGTCCACGAGACCAGGTTGCTCAGAGCCCCATCCAACCTGGCCTTGAACACTTCCAGGGGTGGGGCATGCACAGCTTCTCTGGGCAACCTGTGTCAGTGCCTGACCATGCTCACTTCACCCTGGGGAGAGTTCTCAGCCATAGCTATGTGAAAATGCAAAGAGTTAAATAATTTGCAGCCCTGTCACTCTAAGTAGCACTGATAGTCTAGAAAGTGGTAAATGATGCATAGAGCACCTCTGTTCAGGAAGCATGTCCTACTAGTAAACAATATAGAAAGAACCTTCAGAAACCCATTTCCTACACATTCTGAGCTGGATGGTGGCAGGTCAGGAGGACAGGGTTGATGAATGACTCACAGCAGGTTGCATGGATGATCTGGGATCTGTCAAGGTTCCTTAAAATAATGGCTTTTTTTTTTCTAATAACGTAGTGATGTACCATGGCGTAAACTCAGTCCAGCCTGGCAGTGACTAGCCCATCAGCTTTTTTATAGCTTGCTATGTGTTTTCTTCCCCGTCTGTACTCTGGAGTGCATATCCCATTTGCCAGTTTATCCATGACACTGTTACATGCTGGGAACTGACCCGTCTTCCTTCAACTCATTTCCCCATGCCCCTTGCTTCCATAGGACTAGAAACCAACTCAGCACCACTTCATTTCTGCCCACCTCAGTGTGCTTGCCTGCATTCATTTATATCTATTTAACCTTCTCACTCTTTTGATGACAGGCTATGTGTGAATGAGATGGAGTTTAGCCTATCAGCCCACCTGTTTTCCTGACATCCACTGTTCCCTTACATGTGTCCTTAGCCAGCTTCAGTAAAGTAGGACTCCATCTCCTTCACTCATGCCACAGCTGAGTAATTTCCAATAAAATAAGGAGCTGTACTTTTCAGAGTTATATAAATAAGAACCTTGCCATAGTAATAACAAATATCTGCAGCTTATCGTATTGCTGTTAAAGTTCTCTAGAGAGCTAAAAAGGTGTTTTTGCAAAGAGTAAGTTATCGGTTATTACCGCAAAGAAGTCGTAACTTTTGAAATTAAATATTAAGCTATGTCCTGCTACAGGATATAAACCATTTTCTAACTAATAGGGCTTAAATAATATATTTTTATGGGTTCATTTGAATAGGGAGCTAATTCAGATACTCTGGCAGTAAGCCCCCGTCTGAGAAAAGATGCTAAGCATGCTGGACCACTGGTTTGCCTCTGGAATGGTCATTCTGATCATTGGGTGAATTCGTGTTTCAAAAGGATAGTAATTTCACACACACTAAGCATGAGGTACCACACATAAATGCAGACAAACACAGTACATACAATTTTAAGGACTGCTTGACTTTTTTATGGTTTTTAAAGACTGAGAAAACTGGACAGAATAATTAATATGTTTTCTACTTGATTGTTAAAAATGTGACTGTAGAGAGACAAGGTACAATTCATCTAATCTAAATGAAGATAGAAGGCACACATGATGCAGTTGAACTTCCTTAAGTCTTGGAGGATGCAACATCCTCCTGTTGAGTGAGGGCTCGCACTATTTCTTGCTGTGCAGCAAAAGATACAGCTATTTTAAATCATGTAAATCCCAGACCGCTATTCCTCAGACTGTGGGAGTCAGGGGAGGTCAGGAGATGATTTAGAGCAGCAGGCAGGCATCAGTGGTAGACATCATCTCCTTTCCTTCCCCTCAGAAGAATGGTAAGGGATCACAATTACCACTTGCAATGATTTGTATTAGCCAGGGAGGCAGCTAATTACCTTTGATTGCTGACAGCACTCATTTCTTTCAGGGTGAAAGAGTGAAGTTTTCCTGCCTCTGAATAAGCGAGCTGCCAAGTGCTCAAGGGTCTACAAAAGCAGAAGAGCAGAAAGGGAGCTGCATTTTCAAAGCATTTGAGAGCCTCCGCCCCAGGTGTGTGAGGAAATCCCTGAGGGCATCACACATCAAACTTCCACCTCCCATGCCATGAGGCTGCTCTGCACATACTGCCACCATGGGAATGGAAGAACAGTGCTCCCATACCTAGTTTTGGGGTTGTGGGTTTCGCCAGTTCAAAAAGAGATTCATGTACTGGGTCATTCAGAACACTGACTTTAGACTGTAACTCTGAACTGTCCTCTGGAGAAACTCCTCTCATTCACACTGTATACAGAGCATTTGTTGTCTCCTAAATAGGGTGCATAAATTCCCCACCATATGCACCAAGAAAGGCAGAGAAGATCTGCCCATAAGAAACATCTTTAAGGAAATTACCCTCATAAGAAACTGGGAACAACTGACTTACATAAAACAGCAAAATATTTTTTTCAGTTGATATACCTTTTTTCTTTTCAGATGTTAGGGTAATGATGGATAATCAAAATGAAAAATAAACACATCTTTAAAACAAAACTTCAATGCAATAGTCCTATCACTGATGTATATTCTTTTAGTGACAGTGCTGCTCAGTTCTCCTCCATTTCCCATTGTCGTTGATTTCCACTGCAGAATTGCTGCATGACAGCACTTCTTAGACTATTGAAAGCAAAATATTGCAGGCAGAGAATAAAGTTTTTGACTGCAGTATATATATCAAATCCTCTCAAAAATTAGAAATCTGCAATTACATGCTGAAATTTTACCTCACTTACCAACTGATATGGTCCAAACAGCAATTATTTTGGCAAAAGCCTTAGTTCTTGAGTTAAACCGGCTGTGGTGGATGGGGTTTCGAATGGCAATATAGCGATCCAGTGAGATGGCACAGAGATGCATGATGGAGGCAGTGGAGAAAAGCACATCCAAGTAGATCCAAATGGCACAGAGCTTTGTAGGTAGAGGCCATGTGTATCCTGCACAAGAGAAAGCTGACATCAGATAAAGATGTGGCATACATCTTTTGTTGTGACACGTATGTCTTAGTGGGGAAGGTCTTTCTAGGAGGATAGTAGTAAGTACTAAGTAGTAGTAAGTGGTAGGTTCAATAGAAGCTAACTGACACTGTTTAAAGAAAATACTTTCATTTGCTTGCAGCCTTCTAACTCTGTAGATTCAGGGTTAACTCTGCCTCTTTCCCAGGTTACAGGCAGCATATGTTTTTTCTTTTTAATTCTATTTGTATAACACTGATGTTTGATGCTATAATTAACCATTTCTGGCAGCAAATCTATGGAAAGAGAAGAAATTTTGTCATTGTAAACCTGCAAGTTCTCAATTTTGTTTCAGGACTTTTTATCCTGAAACAAAATTACTGCATTATCAACACCTGCTGATATGCAAAGCTGCCTGAATTCTGAAACTGAAACTTTGGATTTAGTGGCAGCTGAAGAAAAAATTATTTTGCTGCATACGAGTGATATTTATCTCACCTATCTTTAAGCATCAACCATATACTTGACTAAAAATATTCCCTCTATCAATGAATATTGGTAGGCTCCTCCAGGAAATGAAATGCAAAACTGACGCATTAGTGTTTACCAATATTCAACCCTACAGCTTCTTTACTGCACATTAAGCCTTTCCTTTTTCCTTGTTCTTTCCACTACCCATGAAAATTAATTGATTGCTTTCCTTTCTGGAGGCTATCAGAAGATGGCTATCATGTCTTGTCGAGTTTTGTGTTCATTTTTTTTTTGTCTTCCAGACTAAGAAAAGCCAAGTACTTTATCTTTTTATTATAGATCATGCTCTTAAAACTCGTCCTTCTTTTTTCTCTGCCCTAGAATCTGTTTAATTTATCTGCATCTTGTGTACCATTCAGTGACTAAAACAGGACTCGGTACTCTTGCAAAGGCCTCCTGACTGCAAAGTGAAATACAAGATTGCTTCATGGGTGTTGAAGGAAATGTCTTTACTTATGCAACCTGGAATGATGAGTGCCTTTTGTGATGCATGTTTAGCTTATAACACATTTTGACAGCCAGATCTTTTTCATCATTCTTGAAGCCTGGACAAATTTCCCCAGCAGAAGTTGGTTTGATTCTTTACTTTTGCATTTATCCTCACTAAATGTTGTTTGTTGATTTCAGACTTTCTCTTCAGGGGTCAAGATGCTTGTTGATGATTCTCATCCTGCCTCTCTGAGTGCTTGTAACCTCTCCCAGCTTGGTGCTTTTAGAAAGCTGTGTAAGCTCAATCTCCGTACACTGTATGAGTTGTTAGGAGCAGTACTGAGCAGACCCAGCCTAAACAGAACCCCGCAGGACCGCCATTCAAAGACCCTTCTATTCCTGCAGGGAATCACTAATAACTCTCCTTGGAGCAAGTTTTGCAGTTATCCATGTACTTATCTGATTTAATTTAGTGATTTAATTTAGAGCATATTATCCAAGCGGCCTGTGACAGTGTGGCATGGGGCAATGGCAAAGCTCATATTGTGAGAATATGCTAGTATTTTGGGGAGTGCCTGTCTCCTTTGGAGACACAGTACAAGATTTGCAACAGCAGGAATGGAAGGAAAGGCAGAAGAGCTCTGTGCCTACTTAAATTTAGTTTCACTGGGCACTGAGGAGACATCTTTCTTGGTGCTCTTGGATTTCTCCAATATGAGCTGACCCTGACAAACCATACAGCTTTTATGGATGTGTTTTATCATGATTTCTGGTCTTTCAATGGAAAGTCTGGTCTCCAGAGTGTGTTACATGATGGCTGGCTTTCAGGGGCATGACTTCCCAGTAGCATCCCTCTGTCAGGCCAGGCCAGTTTACACAGAGAAAAGCATTAAAGTATTTTTATACTTGACAACATACATCTATTCTCTTGCTTCAGTGACCTTTGGGAACATATTTGTCACATCCTTCTGGACCTCTTGTCCTTGCTATAAACCTGGATGGTGCAGGGATAAAACAGCATCTACCAGATAAACTTGAAGTCTACAGGTTCAAAAGAGGGGAAAGTATGAGGGAGAAAACTCTGGATGCAGTAAGACTTTGGAAGGGTGTAGATAATATCCTCCAGGCAATTTTCTACTCTGTGGGCACGTCCATCTTGGTAGGACTTGCTGGGTGTCTTTTTTCCAGCAGAGGCTGGTGCTGCTGGGTGGATGGAGAAGTCTACCTGGCCCAAAAGGTGCAGACTGGGGCAGGCACATAGCTGGTATGGGTGGGCACCAGAGCTAGAATTGCCCATGGTAGCTGTAAAGCTCTCAAGAAGAAAATCATATCTTTCTGGAGCAAAATAGTCACCGTACCCCTCCGAGGGGCTGCGGAAAGGGTGGTGGAGCACCCTTGTTCCACAGCCTCTGAGGTGTCCTGGCAGAGTAGGTGTATGCAAAGGCTGCCAGTTTGGGTTCAAGACTGTCAACATGTGATGTGTTTGAAATTAAGCAGCTGAGTCCAAGCAAGTGCTGCTGTGTAAGGGGAGGTTTCCCTCTGTGCCATCACTGGTCATCCTGGAGGTTGACAGTGCACCATACCAAGACAGCTCTCCTGGTACCTGTGTCCACCACCAGATGATTTTCTACTCCAAGTTACACTGCAAAGGCCTTCCATTCCTGGTCTTGCAAGGGAAAAAGCAGGAAGACAGGAGGCAAAGTCAACACAGCCTCTCCTGTACGTCTTCAGGTGCCTCGCTGCTCCTCCGCGCCGGCCGTCGGCAGGGAGGGCGGTGCCGCCTTTCGCCGCGATGAGGGCTCCGGCTTCACGGCGTGTGGGAAAGACACCCAGCGCCCCAACCCCCAAATTCCCTCCCAAGCCGCGGATTTCGGGCTCCTGTTCCCTCGGCAGCGGAGTCTGGCCAGCAGGAGTCCCTGTTGCTTGACTCAGGGAATCGCGCATGACTTAAATCGCACTCATCGGACAATTTCTGTTTTACACTGTTTCTCCCACCAAAGGTAATGGCACACTAATACAATAAATCACAGTGTTACACCATCACTGATGCTAAATACAGTTTGCAAATGCTACAGAGGGCAATCTGTGTAGAAATACTGAAAATGGAAAGCAAACTCTCAGTTTTCTGGATGAAATCTCCCTTGAAGTCACAGGTTCATGCTTAGACTTTTAGTCCCAAAATAGTGAAGCAATAGAAATCTTTTAAACAATCTCACTTTCCTCCTGACGTTGTCTAGCTTCTTCTTGAACTGTAGAAATTCAGTTGTGTCACTGGATAACTCATTTCTGAAGTTTAGAGATAGTAACAGCCTGATGATATTGTTACTGAACACATAGGGTGCTGCTTTTTCCTATGTGAGCTTGCTGCAAGTGATTGTGGTGAAAATGAGAAGAGCTGCTATTAATCACCTGCAAGGGCATGAACTGTGAACCGTTATTGACTTAATTCTCAAATAACTTCTCTCATAGCTTTGCATTTGTAAATGTTACTGAAAAAATTAGGCAGAATTAATTCTTCCATCCATTTTTTAACTCTCAAAATATTTATTCCAGCATTTGCTGGAAAGTAGATGTCTAAGCAGGGTCTTGGGAATAAGAAAATTATTTACATTTGTATTACTTAATTAAAAATAATTGAAGGGTTGCCTACTTTGAATCTAAAGGTCCTTCTGTGCATATTTGCAGAGCAAAGTAACTGGCAGGACCCTATATTCCTATTAGGAGTATTAAAATTATAAGCCAGGGTAAAAATCCTGAAAGCAATAAAGAAAACAAAGCATCTTCATATACACTTTGAGACAATTCATTTAGCAATTGAGTAATAAACTAATGTTCTGGCCTGTGTTTAAATGCCTGTTACTAGAAATATAAAGTAGGAAAATATTCAAGTACTTCACCTGTTCCATCCATCAACCAGTTACATATATTTCAACTTACATGGAATAATTACAATTTTCTGTAGTGAGAGAATGAAATAATAATTACAACAGGATGTGCATGCAATGTTTAAAGCTTCTCAATACATGCAGTAGATTATACAGCAAATACTCACCGTACAGAATGGTTAACATTGACACAGGCATGACAAGGAAACCCAGCAGCATATCAGCTATTGCAAGTGACATTAGAAAATAGTTAGTGGCATTCTGTAGTTTTTTCTCCAGTGAAACAGCCATGATGACAAGAATATTTCCAGCAATAGTTAAAACAATCACTATTACTGTCAGCAAAGCTGGCCAGTTTTTCTGTGAAAGCTGAATCAGGGAAGAGTAGCACGGTGGACTCGTGTTACTTTCACATGAAAGATTGGTAAGATTTTCAGAGTCCACAGTCAAGTTAATGAGATGCGATATATTAATCTCTCCAGCTCCATAAACATTTCTGTAGAGACTTCTCTCCTGATTTATTTGTATGAAGGAGTTTGCTGTTGGGCTCACAGAGCTCTCCTCATCACAAAGAATATCCATTGTTAAGTCCAAAACCACAGAGATAAATAGTGAAAAACAGGAAATTATCAGCCTGTGTCACCATTGGGCATTATATTCCTCAGCTGTCCATGCCAGAAGTTGAGGGACCACAATCTTTTGTTGACTGTATTCTTGCCACTAGCGTGATGTAGAAAAACATACCAGAATTACTCCAAAAGCTGAAATGTTTTGTTTTCAGTTCCATAGGAAGTCCAGTGTTGGCATACATTGAAAATCCAGCTGAAAAGCAAAACCAGGCTGTAGGATAGAGAACGTGGATTTGAGGCTTCAGAGAGCAAAGATGTTGGAGAAATAAAAGAGAAAAAACTTTTCCAACCACTAAGACTCCGCTCTGGAGCTACATCTTATTGCTATTGGTAACTGCAATCACACAATTTTAAACACAGCAGTATTAAAATAGCTTGCCATATTAAACAGCAGAGCTCTTGCTTCCCTATTAAGAAAGTTAATTAAAGATTCCATCCAGCATCTTTCTGTTGAAATAATTCCGTATGCCCTTATTTATGGTGCATCTTCCATAATATGGCTGATAGTCTCTGTCTTCTGTTGTATTTCAGTATCATTTTCAGCCTCATATGAGAGATTACACATTCTGCTCCATGCTGATTTTTGTGGCTAATTGTACCTTTTGGCCCAACATGGTTTTGGAATGGAAATTAAACAATTAGATACTATTACAAAAGAATACAATTTAAGGAAGACTTACATTGCACTTCAGAGCCCACTTTCAAATTGCAGTTAGATGCACTTTGTACCCTGGTTTACGATATTCTTCACTATATTTATCCAGTTTTGTGCCCTTTTTCTTCAGTCTCCTCCATAATGCTGTAATTTGAAACAGTTTTTTGACTTCTAAACTGCACACTTGAGTGAAGCCAGTTCCTGTGCTGCGAGTCTTGCTCTTTTCTTCTGAGAGATAGGCTGCTTGCCGGCTCTTTCCTTGTGCATTTCCCCGCCCCAGGGCAAGCTATATTTAAAGTAATAACAATATCAGAGCCCTTCTTGAGGTGACACAAAAGAAAGCACATGCACACACTCACAAAAAAGCAGCCTCCTCCTCGGAATTACTGATTTCAACAGGAATGGAATTTCTTGCTCGCTGTCTTGTTCGGGTTGTCAGACCTCCCACTATCTGGATGTCATAAACTACAAGGTAGTGACAGCAGAGGAGGGCAGGGGAGAGCAGACCAAAGAGGGTCTTTTAGGTAAATCAGCAGCTTTTTCAACTCCTCCTTTTTCAGAGGTTCTCTGCTTGGGGGCTTTTTCAAGGCATGCTTTCAATTTGCAGCGGATAGCTCACAAACAGCTGCATGCAATTACAGGGATTTACAGGATGCAGGCTTGAGAGAAAAAAAAATCTAAGGCTTGATGGATTAGATCTGGTAGTATCTACATTAGATATGGTAGATAATAATGAAAAATATAAATCATAATTTTTTCCATACAGAGAGGAAATTACACCAGCCTTAAAAGAAAGATGCAATATTCAGTCTCCTTCAGTTTTAAACTCCTGGTCTATGCTAACATGTTAATGAAATTGGCAATATATATTTACAAAAAATTAAAGTCACTCTGATGTCACACTCATTTGTCAGGAGGCAGATTTAACAGCTAATCCCAGTAACCTGTCCCAAGCAGGTATCCCAAATGAAGCAGTTCAGTAAGGCAAAACTGTATATAGCAGAGGGGAAACAAGACAGCCTGCCACTGCTTCTGCCTTGTATCTCTGCTACCAGGACATGGATGAAGAAATAGCCAACTCTTCAATTTGCCACCTAACACAACACCTACTTCCAGATTTCCTGAGACTTATAATTGTCAAAATTTCAGCTGAGTGGGTCTGTTGCATCCTGAAATATATTGCAGATTTCCCTCATGTGGAGAGCAATGGCTTTATACAAGCAGGCTCAGGGAGTTTACTGTAAGAGCTCAGAGAGATGTGAGTGTCGCTGGGCACTGATGGGTCCAGGCAGACCCTTGGGAGCTACAGGCTGCTCCCATAGCTCAGCATTATGTGCAGCATCACTAACTCCACTGCAGATCCCAGGGAGCTGCAAACACATGAAGCATTACTACAGCTCAACTGACACATGCTAATCTCTTCATGGACCAAAACCTTACCAAAGTGAGTCTCAGAGCGCCTGCCAAAGTTCATTCAGATAACTGAGACACAATTACAGAGAGCATGTCACAGTAAAGTTCCTTTGGAGCCAGTTTTATTCCCAGATGAGCCCAGCAAGGTGGGACTGACAGTCAGTATCTCTTACTGATGCCCATGTGGGATTTGGAAATGTATCATTGCAGTACTAAAGTTTCCCGATCCCATAGGTGAGGCCAGAAGACTATCAGGCAACACAAACTGGTAAGAAAAGCTGATCATGCTGAATTTAGAAATGTTTCAGCCCTTGCAGTCCTGTCCAGGATCCAGAAGAGGCCCTTTCCTTCTCTCTTTTAATACAATAACCAAATGGTTACTGTGCTCACCAAGTGAATTTGTCATCCCTGCTTCAGAGGGTTGGGCAGCCATCCTTGTGAAGATGCCCTCAACATGAGAGTGCAGATCTGATGCAGATGGTGGACTCCGCTTCTGTTGAATGCAGCTACTGTGAAAAATAGGGCACAAGACCCATTGGCTGGGACTACACATAATCCTTTGTGAGGAAACCAAGTGACCTGTTGTTTTATAGATGGCTGCTTCTGGGCTCTGACAGCTTTAATGTGACAGTCATGGATGTGTCATGGATGGACTTCACTCGTAAGAAAGAAGTAGCAACATGTTTATAGATATAAACCAGTGATTTAACAAAGCTTGATAGTAAATGCAACAGTGTTTTAATAAGATTTGATGGCAGGGTACACTTGATTATTTACTACACAGAGGACAAGGACAGACAAATTGTCAGGGAGACCCTCCTGTTGAGTCATGAGGTTCAGAAAGGCCACACTTGTGTTCTAAACACTTTCTCAGGAGGGAGTTTATGTGTGGTTAAATTCAAACTTGGTCTCAGCCTTGGTCAATAGTTTATGTCTCAAGAATTATATGTGCACAATCCATCCTTTACATCACTTAGCTAAGACTTCACAGTTTAACGTGCCATTAATCACTTACTGAGAATCTATTGAGTCAAGGAATCCCTTAGCTTCTAGGAGTAACCTTGAGAGGTGTTCCTACTCCAGGGAAGTTCCTGGCAAGCAGCCACTGTCCTGCAGGAGAGCTCAATGATCCCTGGGCTGTCCACTATTTATGAAGTAATATAGTTGACTTATAGTCATATTTGTGTGCTGACAATAGAAGTTAGTTTCTTCCAAACTTGGCCTGAGTTGGACCTTGAAAAACACTACGGTTGTGGGGGATACAATGACTCGTTTAAGGCTGCAGCTCTGCTCTGGACAACAGGAACATAAAAGTGAAGTGTAAACAACTTGAATGTTTCCTTGTCTAGGATCTTTGCAGGTACAGTCATAAGCTCTTCGTATAAGGACTGCATTGTTTACTTTGGTCTAGCTGTAGATCTATGACCACAAGGTCTGAGACCTTCTGAAATCTAATCTGTCCCCCCAAAAAAACTATTTGACATATGTGAAACTGAGGCACAAGTATATTAAATAGTTTTTAAGCTTTACACATGAGACCTGGATGAATCAGAAGCCACTTTTGTATAGGTCAGTATATCAGAGACAAATCCATGATCCTATGTCTTCTAGCAAATTATGATGGATATGCCGCTGATCACAATCTTGTTTTATATTTATCTCAGGATTTTTGTTTTTTACTGCAAAAAACACTCCTCCCACCTCCCCCCAAGAACTCTAAATTATTTCTCATCCATCTAGTATCATTGCAGGGGTCCAGCGAAAAGATGGTACCAAGGCTTCCAAAAGTGCTCTCATCCCTTGGCAAAACTAAGCCCACACCGTACCATAAAGAGCAGTGTGGTACAACTCCTAGGTGATTAATCATGTCTAAACCCAGCCTTGACCATTGCTTTTCCTAAAAGTGGAAAGTTCTGGAAACCTGTAGGTCCCATGATCTTCCATTTTTAAAAAAAACAAGCTTGCAAGCTGACAGCAGCAGAGCCTCACACACTGCGACCTGAAATCCCAGGCAGCGAGTCTGCACTGAAAAACAGACAGCTGCAGTCGGTCCCAGTCTGTGTAAATTAAGTGAAATCTTAGCTTAAAATGGCAATAATGTGGTCTGCATTAGACAGAAAGCAGTCTCTAGAAACACAACTGGCATGGGAACAGTCTACCTATTGCTTTTTAATTTCTGGAAGGCACCAACATATCAAATTCAAGAGAGCCTCTCCTCTGTTCCCCAGCTCTGCTTGGAAATTTTTTGTAGGACATTAATCTCTTCTCTTGGGCAGGATTTCTGTGCTTGGCATATAAACATTTCCTCGAAATGCTGCTTTTTAATGATTTGATCTAAAAGACTGGAAATAAAAAACCTAGTTTACTCAAATTTGGTGGTCTCAGGATTATTTCAGGTGTAAGAATCCCCCGTTTCTGAGTTTGCCATTGCTCTCCGATGTTTTGAGTACACTGTGTAATCAGTAAATGTATAAAGTGCAGAGATTAATTGTTCACTCTGATATCTAAAAGTGAGGGAAGTAGAATGTGAATAATTTATGTTGTGGCTGAGACTACTACAATTTGGTATGTTTGTTTGCATTCATTGGGGGTTGTTGGACATGAATCAGAGGCTGGTTATTACAGACCAAAGCAAATAACTATGTACTTTGCTCTCTTTTCGATGTAGTTGAGCTCATTCTGCGTCTCTCAACCTTCATGACCCCATGCCATTGCAGTGAGGTGAGAACAGCTTGACATGACCTTTCTGAAACCCACACAGGAGCAGCATCCCTCAGCCTTGCTGTCCACAAGTGATGATCCAGAGCAAGCTGGGTGTTGCAGCACCAGCACCCTTTGTCCTGATGACTGTAAACCTGAGGAGAGTAAGTGGTGTGTTGTTGTAGGGCTCTCTGCTGTAAAAATGGCTGTCTGTATTGATTTGGTCTGGACTGCTTTTGAATTACGACTGAATATTAGAAGTTAGGGCTGAAGAGGAAGCTGAAATAACTCAATATAACTATAATTTCTAAGTGCAATATATTTTAAGCAATCTATAAGAAATAAACATATATCATATATGTATCTATGTATCTCTCTGTATATCTATATAAATAACTGAAACTCTCTAAACTTTCATGTCTATCTCACACACAAATGCTAGTTTCAGTCTCTCTTGAATCCCAGGAGAAGCTGGGCTTATCTTCTACATTTAAAAGCCTGATTGTCTCATTTATCCATGAGTTTTGGAAAGATGTGCAGTATTCCAGGTGGTTTGTAGGGTGTCCTCCTTTCTAAGCACATGTTATTGTTTCAGGATCTGCAAGCTCCTCAACATACTTACAGTCCTAAGGAGAAGCTAAATATGAGAGAGAAACTGGAGTACCTTAAAGATACATCTTTTATCTATCTAAAACCATGCACTGAGGTCAGATCAGTAACATTGCACCTCCAACCCTTTTAGGTTGATATGATTCCATGAAATTCCATGAAATTCCATGGAATTACTGTGGCATCAAACTGTAATGACTAGTTGCTTGGAAATTAGAGTCAGAATTATTTTTTTCCTCTTGTACAATTTTTACTATTTAAACATTCCTTTCCGCATATCAATTTTTTTCATTGCAGGAAAAGTTATGAAGAACTTCAGTTTGGAAGTATCCAAACATTTTGCTTCAGTCTTGCTGATATAAATGTAACATTTTAATATTGTTGAATTAATAATATTTTCTTATGAGCCAGCTAACCGGCTGAGATGCAAATTGTCTTATTCCAGATTCTCCTGTGCAATTCATATCCACCATAACAGCACACCCAGAGGCAGTTTCAAGTTGAACTGAGTAGAAATAAAATATTCTTGTTCAGTTAAAAAATAAACTGAAACATTTGGTTTGGGTCAAGCCCACATGGTGAAGGAAATATTTTGTTTTTATTTTCCCAAAGGAAACCTGAATGCTTTGGGCAAAATTGATTTTTTTCTTGAGTTGATTTTGTGGAAACTTAATTTCCCGCTAGAGGCAGAACTGCTGGGGAGTGTCCCTAAGCTTTCATTCTGAAGCAATGAATGGTCTCTGATGTTTTAAAGATGAACTCTGCAACCTTATTCGAAGAAATCTCTCTAAAAATCTGTTTTAGCTTTATTTTAGTGAAATCTGAAGGGACAGGTTTTTTCTCCATGTCTTGCTCTCAGCTGTAAACATTAACTATTTATGTACCTCAAAACACCTTTTATATCATCAGAGGCATCTGCATACATTCGATTTACTGGAAGATATTTGGCTTAAGATATTTTCATTTCATCTCTGCTAGGAATAAACTGACAGGTTGGCTTCCTCTGAGACAATATTATGCTATGTTCTGATCACCTGAGTTACAAATGGGCCAGCTTTTCTGTAGGTAAAATTTTATTGCATCCAGGCACACATCACTGCAAATCCCATGACATAAAGATCTGTATGCCAACACTAATACCTGAATCTCCTCTGCTATTTTTTTTCTCGGTTTAAGCTGCCAAGCAGTAGTGAGCATTTTCCACTAGATTTGCTTCAGCTTACTGCTTAAAGATGCACTTGCTGCCCACAATTAACACTGGTCATCATCCAAACCCTGTATAACATCAGCTGTTACCCAGCGAAAGAACGTCTTTTTAATGAGGTGATCAAAACCATACACCATATTACAAAGGTGGCATTGTGGGAAATTTTGCTGGCATCATCTCTGGGGAGTCTTATATGTCTGTTAAAAGTTGTGTTAGCCTTTCATCAGGTGATAGACACTGCAGAAGAAGGTGGGTGCATTTCATCCTTCCTTCCTTTCCCCTCCTCAAAAAACTTCCATCACTTTGTAAAAGATGACAGTTTTTATTTTTTCCTGTATTCACCACTGATGCTCGACTGTAATTTTAGAGCCTGTGGTATGCTAATTAGACATTTCTCCCTCTCAAGATGAGTACAATATTACAAAAGAAAAACAAAAGCTCTTTCAACTTTTTTTTTAATTCCAGGTACATTGCCTATATTTTTCTGGGCTATTTTCGTTTGCTCTTATTTCTCTAGTAGCGCATAAGCACAAATGCAAGAATAAAATGAATCCGTAAGGACCTTGCTACATTTACGCTTTGACATTGATGGATGGAGAAGCATTTAAGAGAAAAAAAAATCAATATTGAATCCAAAGAGGTGGGTCATCTCTTCTGGATTAGAGACATTCCATGATGACAGAGATTAACCCAAATATGTTTGTACTTCCCATCTCCCCAGAAGCTCATGGGTTCATCAATATATGGCAGACAGTACCAGAGATTTGTGAAATAGGTGGGGACCTGCCAGACCACAGTGATGCTTACAGTTATTTTTTTCTCTACATACCTTTCTTGCTCTATATATGCTATTTGTTACAGCTCTCTATTACAATTGCCAGGTGATGGCTGTTATACTTTCCCTCTGTTGTTCCTAGGATAGCCTGTTTTTCCTAGTTGTTAAGTTTTGGTATGCAATTTATAACCATCAAAGTAGAAAACATTATGCAGTGCATGAATTTGCATCAGTATGAATGTCTGTTATTGAATATGTGCTATATTTCTAGAAATATGCAGTTATTCCTCCTTGGCAAATCTAAGATTTTTACTATCAGGTTTTGTTTAATTATATTTAACAGAGTAGAACAGCTTTAATGGATGCATGCAAAAGATCTATAAAGGGCAGTCCCCAGTAGGTAATTTAGTGTGAAATAAGCAAAGTTGTAGTCTCTATGCAAACATAGTCCAGCATTAAATCAAGATTGTTTGGGCAATATGGACTGACAAGATGGTGCAAACTAGTAACACAGACACACTGTCTGATTGAGCCCTTAAATATTAGTCATGATATTGTGACTATGGCTTGTCAATAATGCTAGGTATTTGGTAATGGTTGGCATTACAGACTGGGATCCAGTCTACCTGTTTAAGATAGATATCCACCTAAACTGTAGATGCATAGAGAAACAGTTACTTTAATGGAAAGCAATTTCTTCCGCCGATTCTGCAGCAGGAAATTCAGGACCACTCATTCAGTGGGTTGCTGCTGGATCCCACCTTCCAATCATTTCAATGATGGTGGTCTACATATCATGCTATTAATTGTATCTTCATAGCATCTGTTTTTTAAAACAGTAGAAGCCGAGACAGACCTACAAAATATAGTCAAAGAATTACATTGTGTCTAAGTTTTTACTTGGTTCCCTGCCAGGTCCCCAGACCCAGCACAAAAAAACGCTCTGGCAGAGACCTAAGAAAAAAAATTATGAAAAATCCAAACTAGCCGAACTATATTAAAATAAATGTATTTACATATATTACAGTTATATTCAGTTGAAATACTATGTACAATTCCAAAAGGAAAAGGGAAAGGGAAGGGGGAAGGGAAAAAACCCCCAAAACCAAAATAGATATACACACAATCAAAAAACTCAGGATCTAGCAAACTAAAGAATTAGCAAAAGAATATCTCACTACTCTCTTTGGTACAATTGCCCAAATGCCACTGCCACACCACCAGACTCCAGTTCAGCAGAAAACAACAGGCCCCACAGGCCGAGCCAAGCCCCAGCTCCCCTACAGAAGTGGGACCGGCTGCAGGGATCCGCCATCTCCAAACCTCGTCAGAAAGGAAGAGAGGAAGAGGCTTCTCTGTCTGTCTATTTATGTTTTTGGATTACGTAAAGGAATAGGACGGAATACTTCCTTTTGGTCACCAGGAAGGAAGGCCTAATACTTAAAACCATTACATATTGTCTCCAAGTATGTAAACAGTCTTTTACATCTATATGCAACACTGTCTGAACTAGCTGAATCGGCTCAAATGAACGTGCTGAGATTTTGCCATTTCTTCCAATATTTTAAATGCTGTGTTTCTTGCAGAGTGATCTTACTATAATTTAAGGTGTTCTAGAGGAAATGTAACATCCTTTTGTTTTAGTAATAGAGCTAACTCCCACCTTCTTTTTAGACACAACATGTGAACAGGTACTCTCTACAGAGAATCACTTAAGGAAACAAGTGGAATACTATCAAAAGCTAAAAAATTTTTCCAGCAGAGTTTGATATCTCTGTAAACATTTTTTATTTAATTTTCTTCCTACTCATTTTTGAGTCCATCAAGGGTCCAAATATCAAGTTTTCTATCAATTTCCACCAGGGATGCAAGTACTTTAAACTAGACTACAAGTGAAGAACTGATCACTTTATGTAACTTAATTTATACCCTCTCCCATTCTAACATATGGCTGAACACCACTGTATTGTAGAGTCCAACAAAAGATAGTCTTATGTTAGAGTCTTTTAAGAATATCCACACTCGCTGAGCATCTCCATGTTTTACACACTGATATCATGCAAACACGGGCTACAGATGAGCATTAGAGTCATGCAGGGCAGGCACAGGAATCCCTGAGGACCTCTCGATCTGAATGTTCAATTAGCTTTATTGAAATATCTCTTTTAAATAAACTGAACCTAATGTCTTTCTTGTACTGGAATATGCGGCCTTAATGATGCTTCCTTGAAAGCTGTTGATGAGAGGCAGGAATGAGGGAACAGTCATTATCATTAAGAGTATTAAAGTGTTGAATGGTAAAAGTTATTGCCTTTCTTCCAGCCGTGAGTTTTCATAGTGTCTATTGATACAATACAGGGCACTGTAACCTTCTATAGTACATGAAGAGTCACTGAACTAATGCATAGATCACCCTCTTTCACATCAATAAATCCCAGTTTTCTGCTGATTTGCTCTGGCCATCTGTGAGAAAGTACTGAGAGACGCTGGCAAGGAAGATGTGCGTGAATGGGCACAGAACTAGGACTGGGGCAGATCAGAGTACTTCCCACATCTTCATGAAGATGGCTGCTAGCATGTTATGTAGCTTTGGCAGCTATTCCATATGTGTCCTTGTGAGACATAATCAAGGAAAAACTTTATGAAGATTACCAGTGCAGGGCAATGACTGCAAGGGCAGGGAGGATGCATGAGCATTTTTGGCCTACCCATAGGATGGACGGGAGCCCTCCAGGTTGACAGCATTCCCTGGGACATGCTGGCAGATACAGGGTGGTGACACCCTCAGTGCTCCAGTGAGTAAGTGGGACCTGCACCACAGCTCTCACACAAAGAGCAGAGGCATGGGTGAAAAGGGAACCACTTCAAATGCAGATGTGAAAGTAGATGTTCAGGTTGATAAGGAGAAGAAATACTAGGAGCGTGGGCTGCTGCAAAGTGGCAAGGCCCACAGAACAGGAAGTGCAGAGTGTAGAGGAAGATGGAGAAGGATTTGATGTTTGGTGAGTGAAGGAAAAAAGGGGAGGGAAGGAGGATTTATGAGTTATGGTATGCAGATTCACGACTCAGGTATCAGGCATGCAGAGTCAGACTAGTCTTTGGCAAAAACTCCCTTGTAAGCCCAGGAATAACCCCTTCCGACATCCATGGTTTGAAGTTTGTTACTTCAAATGCAAAAACACTCAGAGAAAAAAATCTCCAGAAGAATCTTCAGGGTCCTGTAGGGCTCTCTTTAAAATTTTAATCTTTTCTTGGCTTTCATACACTCTCAAGTACTAATTTTAATGTACATGTATTCTTCAGTGTTTCTTAGACTGTTTTATTTCCAGTGTTTGTCAGGCATGCTGTAGAAGAAAAACTTCTCCAAGTGACTTAAACCCATGTCCCTTTTTGTACTAAAAAAAAGAGAGCTTGACAAGGGAGCATGGTGGTTTTCAAACCACTGGTAAATCAATGTAAGTGGAAAATCTTGTTTTCACTCTAACATGTTTTCAGGTGTGGAAGGGAAACAGCTTGTCTGAGCCAGAATCTGGTACTTAGTGATCTTCTTACTGCCATTTCCCAAAGTACTGTGCCAGTATACTTTCCTGTCTGAGACTGACTTTTAATATCTCTAACAATGGAAATCCAGTAACTGTCTGAGACAAAAAAGTGAAGAACCTGCCTTTGTATAGGACGGCTTGGAATGAACAGGTGAGCTTTCAGTAGAAACTATGTGTAGGCAAGAAGTCATAATTAGTTGCACCAACTATAATGAGGAGCAAATTTAGAACAGGAATTCATGATATTTGGGTTGCAGAGGCAGCCTTCTAGTGCCACTGGAAGTCCCATCATGAACTGCTTGGCAGAGGTTAGAGGCTGCATGTTTGATGTGTCTGGTTTTATTTATGGGAAGTTTTGGGATTGCACAATCCGAGGGAGAAAAGGCGGTGGGAAAAATCCATCTCCTATCCTGGTTGCCTCGTAGAAAAAGTTATTATGAACACAACTCATTGCTCAGCAACATACTGTTTATGAAAGTCAGAAGCTGTGTGAAGAGCGGTTTGAAAGTTAAAAGGACAGAAGTACCTAAAGCACTTTGGATGGACACTTCTGTTGTAAGGCCTGTTGTGGCTTTTACCATGTCCCCAGGAAACACATCAAGAGGGGAACAGAAATCAAAATGTTCTGTGGTACTGGAAAATTTCAGGACAGTGAGACAAAACTGGCACACACTGGGTGGAATCAATACATCACATGAGAGAGCTGAATTGCTTCCTTGATGCCCTCTGTGTAGTGTTTAATGTAATGCATGGCATTAAAATGCAAAATTCAAACCAGAAGTTTTGTTCTGAAAGTAAACTGGGCATCCATCCAAACGCCTGACAGGAGAGGAGCCTTGAATTCTGTAATGGTCAAACTCCCTGGGTCCTGCCAGCCTGGCAGAGTCCAAGCCCCAGGTCAAGGGCTGTTCAGGGAATGACTTTTTCTTGTAAGTATGTGCTTAAATACCATGCCGCTGAACTGGTACATTCAGCTTGACTTATTCTGTGCTGGTGATAGGTGAACGAAGAAAACGGCATGATCCAAGACAAATAAAGGAAGATTCTGTAAGAGCAAGAACTTCTTTTTCCCAACAGTGAGTTCTCTGGATTCATTAATGTGAAGTTAATGGAGAATTGAGGTCCCACAAAATATAAGCTGGAAATTGCGGGGCAGAAGTTCCTGCATCAAAGTGCATGAACTATCTCAGTGAATCTAAAAAGATGTGATCCAGACCTATTTTATATGCTGCACTCTGCAAAGTGCTTCCTGGTATGGGGGCACAATACTTACTAGGACTCGGAGGTGGTTCTCAAAAAAAAACCTGCTACCCACCTAGCTGTTCAGGCTATGGAAAACTAACTGTTATAGAGACTCATGAAAGCTATAAATCAGCCTGTTGCTTTAGGAATGCCATCCCAGGAGGCCCTGAGCTCCAGGAAAATGCAAACATGAAGCTGAAGAATGGTGAACCTCCTGACTGAAACTGTCTGGGACAGGGCTCCCAATTTCCCATCCCACTGCTGCTCTTTAGATGTTTAGATATGTTGTTTTAAGTTCCCTTAATGTCCTTGGCATCCATGTATGCTGGCAAGGGAGAGCAGTAAGCTCTGTAATGTCCAAACCAACTAGCAAATTACTGCCTGAAGTTTGCTTTCTGAATGTCTCCCCACCCAGCTTCTGGGATGAGCTATTGATCTGGGTTCACATACACTGTGTAGCTACTGACTTCTACGACATAAAAGGCTCAATGCTTGCACACTGTATTTCTGTCTCACACACACTTCCTGGCAAAGAGTAGGAATGAACCATTAGATTCAAAATTTGAGAATTGGAAATGCTCTGGTGTGTATCATCAGCTGGAGAAAAATCCCATCATTACACAGCTACTACAGCATCCACCTCATTTGTGCCTCCAACTCAAATGTATTAAATTTAATTACACAGTAGTACAACTTTAAGACAGATTTAATATATTGGGGTAAGAAGAGCTTTAAAAAACCCACTTCTTCATTAATAATTGAAGCAGTGCTGTACTGGCAACAGAGGAAAGCAAAGCGATGACAGCCTGTGGGACACAGCAGAGAAGCAGTCATAGAACCATAGAATGGTTTGGGTTGGAAGGGACATTATGCAGTGACAATCCCCCTGCCCTGGTCAGGAACACCTTCCACTAGACCAGGTTGCTCAAAGTTCCATCCAACATGGCCTTGAACACTACCATGGATGGACCATCCATAACTTCCCTGGGCAACATGTTCCAATGCCTCACCACCCTCATAGGAAAGAATTTCCTCCTAATATCCACTCTACACCTACCCTCTTTCTGTTTAAATACATTCTCTTCTATCTATTGCTACATGTCCTTGTAAAAAGTTCCTCTCCAGCTCTTGTTGTCCTCCTTTAGGCACTGGAAGGCAGCCTTCTTTTCTCCAGACTGAACAACCCCAACTCTCTCAGCCTATCTTCATAGTACAATCTCAAACTATTTTAAAAAATACATACAAATATTGAGTTTGTGATCATTTAATCCAGAACATGGAGCGAACAGATGCAAAACCCCCATTAGGTCATCTACTTTTTGTCCCTGGAAGTGTAGGACTACGCCAAGCAGTGTGCTTCTGTTGAGTCAATCTAGTTCTCCATGCTCCAAGCAATGGGATGCCTGCTTCCTAAAATATGTTCCTCTGTAAAGAGGTTTCGGTTTTTTACCCATAACAATGGGCAGTTTAAATTCACCTTGTGATTTCATCCACTGTTCCTAATTGCATGCTTTCCCCTCAAGGAGGTAACTCCCCTTGGTGTGCAGACCCTTCAAATATTGATAAGAAAATCGCTATGTCCCTTTTCTTTTGCAGATGTGTTTAAGCCCAGTTGTATTCATAGGTAGCCTTTAAAATCTTTCCTGCTGCAGCCCCCGCATCCTTTTTGCTGCTCTACTTTTGTGATTTCTCACTGGGCATATGTCTTAACATTTCAGTTTTGATGGTAATACAGCAGCCAGACGGGTTTGCCGAACCCTTGCATGCAAAATGGAAGATAATAATACAATTGTTCTTCCATTTTACAGTTGGAGACAGACAACTTGCTTTTGCTTGGAGTCTCTTCCCACCATCTTCTGAGCTGGAACAGATTGTCCCCTCCAGTGTAATTTCAGTCATATTCAGTCCTTCAAATTGTTTTTGCATTTTTTTCCCCCTTAAAAACAGTGGAGGAGAGGGGTGGAAAAGAGGAACTTTTCCAAAAGCTCCAAAAGGAGCTTTTGCCCTTCCCATTTCACAGCTGTTTCATTCCATCATTAACCCTATCTGTGCTAAAAAGGTTTGGGGAAGGTCAGGTGTAGGAGGAGGCTGGTGACAGGTGAAGGGGATAAAGCAAGGCAAATGGTTTGGAAGACTGGGGAGCACCAGTGGAAAATAGGCAACTTTTGAGCAGCTGAATTAATCACCTGTTGCATATGTAGGGTGAAGAAAGCACCTTGTGATGCAGAAGAGACCATGAGAAAGCTGGATTTGTAACTTGAAAGAAAGTTAATGCTTTGGGAAATTATGTTCACTTTTTGTCCTGGATGCTTATAGGTGTGGAAATGCCAATATATCAAGATATATTCTCAGTAAAGAAGATGTTCCCAAAGCATAATTGTAGAAGTTCCCAAACAGTTTGTACAATTCGCTCAGGTATATTGGTGTGAGTCTTGGGGATGGTTCTGTGCAGGGCCAGCAGTTGGACTCGATGATTCTTGTGGGTCCCTTGTAACTCAGCATATTCTGTGATCCTGTGTGATTCTGTGATTTGAGGCAGGAAGTTCCTTGATTACTTGATAGCCTGCAGTCATTAGTCACTGGTGTCACCATCCCCTGTTCCAGCTGCATGTGCTTGGGCAGGGTTTTGGGCAGTGCAAGCAGTCTTATTTTGCACACAGTCCAGCTGGAGGCCCCATGGTATATGGACAGGCATTTTCCTAAGCGTTAACTGTATGCCTGCTTGATCACAGGAACAAGGGGTTGGGCAGTACCTTCATGTGAAGCAGTTCAGCAGACAAAGTGACTGATCACTGTGAACCAGCAAATAACCCCCTTCCTGTTCCAGGCAGAGAAATATTTGTAGGTGCTTACCCTGTCCTATACATAAAAATAAATGAGCAAAACAAAGTAGGACTGCCCCTGAGTGTAATTCTGACGTCTTGTTTCTGTTCCAGTACTCCAGGAAATGCTGAATTGTTCTTGACTTCTGGGAAAGATAAAGGAACCTATGCTTGGGCAGACTTATAGGGCAGATTTTGCCCAAGGTGCCTGGCCTGTGGTATGTTCTTATCTGTATTTGTTACACCTCCTGATTTCAGCCCTATCAGTATGTTTTATAAGTTACTGAATATGTTTTCCTTGCAAAAGTCTATACATTAGGCTACCCTAGCTTTGACTTCTCTGTTCATTCAGTGTGCTGATTTTCTGACTGCATGTACTCCCTGCCACAGAAGGGTCTTGAGAAATGGTGTTTAACAACTGATATGAAATTTCAAGGAGTCCTATGTCTCTGCTTCCCAGATTTATTTACAAAATATTGTACTGGATCTGGTACTATACTTTACATGCCACACTGGAACAGCTTAATAGTTTCAGATTTGTCTTACATAAAATTTAAAAAATCCTCTTTTGGTTTGAAAAACAAGTCTTTTTTTCTCACTTAGGATGAATAAATCTCTCTGCAGCAGTGACTGGCCAAGGTACAGAGCTCTGATAATAACAGATAACACCTTTCAATCTAAAGGGAAGGTTAAAATTCCCAGTCTCTTCACTCTAGGTAGCATGATGTGAAGGATGGCAGAACAGCAGACAGAAGCCAGGCTAGGAAGAGGCAAGACCTTTAGGTGTGACCTGTTTTGGCTACAGGATTGTTGGGAAGACAGGTACCACCCCATCGTCTCCCCACAGTGGTATTGGCCAAGCAGTGACCCACCCTGCAAGCCATGTATGGATGACAATGCTGCTGTTGAAGAAGCATTGAAGAGAACATGAGACATTAAGAAATATAAGTGATAAAGTAGCAAACACGCCACAAACAGGACACAATGAGTTGAGTGGATGCAATCTGAGGAGGACTTACTGTGAACAGAGAGGTGCTGACTAGCTTATCCTTACTGAATGTTTGATGTAAATGCAGAGTAAGTATTTTTTTGCTAAGCACAGAGTGGTTGGGAACAAAAAGCCTAGACAGAACTGCTTTAATTTTTTATCTGTGTAAAAGGCTGGTCCTCCAAAGCCACCTCTTACTGACAACAAAAGCAGTTGGTAATCATGTATAGATTTGAGGACTGGTAGAGTTTTTTCACCCTGGTTTGGTCGGGGTGTCCTGTTTGGTTTCCATTTCTACCTGGTGAAGCTATGTAGAGAGAAGATGTGGTATTCTTCTGCAGACATGTACTACTTTGGTGTTATTGTACAATGGAAACTAAACATGCCAGGGCTCAAAAAAAAAAAAACCCAAAAAACAAACAAACCAATAAGTAAATGTAGGAGCTTATCTCAAGAGGAAATATTCAATTCAGTTGATGGTTAGTGGAGGTATAAAAGGGTGGGCTAGAAACAGGTTGAAGCAATGAGACAATTTTTCTTTAACTGTCTTACCTCCTTCCCTTTCTGAGAAATCCACCTCAGGGAACCCTGTGAATGAGGATTTTAGAAAATACACAGATGACAGCAAGTGTTTTGCACTGAATTAGAGTCAGTGTCTGGAGAACTGCTTTTTGTCGTTTCTAGCATTCAGGTCTAACTGTGACACTCTAGAACATGGCAACAAAACCTTAAACCGTGCGGTACTTTCTGCTTGTACAGTCAGAATGAATCTTGTTCAGAACAATATTGGTCTGAGGAACCACAGAGAATACCAATTTCTGACATTTCTTCTTCCATCAAAATCAGATGAAAAGCTGAATTCAAAATAAATGTACTGATTACAGTATTAAGGTAGTATTAGGATTTATAGAAACTACAGTATTAGGATTTATAGCAACTACAGCACAGTCAGTGTAATACCATACTGGTAATGTACATGCCGTATTTTGTACAACTCCATACCCTTATTTTCAGATTAAATTCTTCGCAGTTTATAGCATTTCCAGCTAAAAATTCATCGCACAGTTTGGAAGATTAAACTCCTCTTCATCTCATGGCAACGACTCTACTTGACATCCTAACATTGCTGTTGCCAAATGATTTTGTAATGTTAGATGTTCATATTGAGCTAAATTAGCAATAGGAGTCCTGCACTGAAGTTAGAGTACATTGCATCATCGCAGAGTGGGAAATTGTTTGATTAAAGCAATTTCCTATCTAGCCACAGTGGGCAGCTCATAAGCTGTTCAGGGCTTTTGCACATGAGAAATATGCAAAGGAATTTAGGATTGAAAAGGAAATACACTCCTGCCCATACTCGCATCACCAGTGGTGCATGCAGCCCTGAGCTGAATAGGGAAGGAGATGTATAAGACTCAATATATTAATCCTTGCAGGTTAAGTTGCTGGCATGGACAGAGAGAGGAGAATGTCGTGCAGTGGTACAGACTTCACAGTATCTTGGAAAATTTGCTGCCTGACCATAACTTGTTGGATTTCAGCAGAACTAACCTGCACTACACAAGATGACTACACAAGATTGACCTTAAATGATAATCGATTATATAATTAGTCATTGGCATAAGATATCTATTAGAACTGTTTGGAAAAAAAAGTCCTTTAAAAAATACTGAAATTTTGTTGGAAAAAAGGAATATATATTTAAGAAAAAGAAAGGTTTTTTCCTCAGAATCTGAAAGCATCTGAAAGAGAACAAAGCTTTCTCCAGAAAGGTTTTATTTAATAAACCCCCTAATTTTCTTATTACTACAAGGTGTAAATGCAAAACATTAGATGAGTCCCAGTGCTTGGGAGTGATGATCTTATCAGACTTCTGTAAGAGCAGAACCACAAGCTCCCTTCCCTCCAGGGTCTTTGTTCAGGAAAGGCAAAGAGAAGGTCACAGCTGAGAACTTCAGATGCAACAATGCATGGATATTTTGACCCCCAGAGAAGACAGCATTTGCATAAATTACATAAATGCACCTTTGTGCATGTGGCTTAAAACTGCACTTACCTCTTTTTCCCACTTCTGAAGCCATTTCATTTGTGAGCATTCACATCTATACTGTTTTTTGTTTTAGAGGCAAGACTTTCTAATTGTAATTCACAGAGGCTCAGGACCTCACAATAGGCATTAAAAACATTTTTGACCTTTTTAATATTATACCAAATGCTGCTAAGCAATTAAGGGAATAAATCTGTGTAAACTGAATGTATAATTCCTCTTAGGAATATAAATATGAGAAAATAAATGTCAACATCTACCTCAGTGTTTACAAGTGCAACCATAGAATGTGAATTCATTGTCTTACCTAAATTTCAGTATTATCTGTATTGCTGTTAGAGGGGCTTTATGTTGTAGGGTTGGTTTTCTTATGTTTTTGTGGGTTTTTAAGAAGTTCAGATACATAATCTCTTTGGTAGCATTGAATGTCCCACTTGTGAGGGACTTTCTCAGACACTGTTTACTGCTGATCCGGTAGAAGCAGATGTAAAAAACATCTTGTGTGATTTTAAGAGGAATACAGTTCCCGGCTCTGGCAATGGGTAGCCTGAATGACATTATTTTACCTCTCTGTATTCTGTTTCCTTTTACAGTATTTCTTGTCTCATTGGACTTAGAAAATTCTGAAGTCAAGAACTGTGTCCTATTCTGCTTTTATACCATCCCTGGTACCGTCATGGGACCATATGCTCTGTCCCAAACTCAGCTGAGGCCTATACATGGTACATAAACACAAACATTGATAATACACACTGACCACTCCTGTCTACCTGTGCACTGGGAGGAAAAGGGGAGAGAAAGCAGGAGCATTTTTAACACTAGGGCACCATCCAGAAGCTCTTTCTGTTTGGAACTGAGACTATAATAGCTATGTGCTTCCTAATGACTCAAGAATTCACTGCAACTAAAAAAGATAAAGAAAAATTCTTCCCTTGGCTTATCTTGTTGATATGTTGAGTGCTGATTCCATCTGAAAACATGGTGGATTTAGGTTAGAAGGTTGCTATTGAGAGGTTTTGACTTGTTTCACTCATAGTTTTGTAAATCTCCTCAGCTAGCTAATCCTGCCAGAATACAGAAGGAGCCTACTGTTATTTTAGTGTAGACTAATCTGGTTGTTCTTCACTATTTGACTGAGTTTGCTTTACTTAATGCAGCAAACTGACACCACTACTGTGGACATCATTCTGTGTCATCTACTGGCCTGAGCTCAGGTGGATCAATTGCCACAGCTGCATGATGAAGCTGACAAGAATATTTCATCACCCAAATGTGAAGCTTTTGCCTTTTAATGGATTTTTTTTCCTTGACAGTTAAAGATATAGCCTGATGATCAACTTGGTGTCAGTTTAATTAGTATTTTTATCATTTAAAATTGCGTAAAGGGGAGAGTTTGATTTTAACATTCAATTTGCTTGTATTTTTATGTTAGTAAAATTATAAAAATGCAGTGGATGCCACTATCTCAGACTGACATCCTTGGAGAGAAATAACCTTGCTTCTGGTGCTAGCTGAAATGTAAGTAAGAATAGCATCTGTGAAGTCAGGCCAATAACCCCCCTTTTCTGAGTTTCATAAAAGTTGATTCACCCAAATCCAATTAAAAGAATAACTCTGTGAATTAATTAGATTGCCCTTCCACTAAAGTTGAGGCTTAAATAATTTGTTGCACTTGACAGAAAAGCAAAATAACTTTTATTGAATAAAGGGTGAACTGAAACAAAGTTTCTGCCTTTGAGGTAAACTGGGAATTGAGTGCTGAGCTCAGAATAAATGATGAACCTGACTATTTCCATGTAGTTCCTGGATGGGTTCATCTGTATTTGCAAGTGCTTGCATGATCACCTTAGTCATCACCTACAGGGATTAATTGCTTCTGAGCAGATGTACAGTGATAATCACCTTGCACACTTTTGAGAGAAGACAGTGCTTTTCCAGTAGACATTCTGTTGGTTACATGCCAATTTCCCCAAGTCCAGCAGTGCAATGCTGTTCCCCTCCTGACCAGGACAGGGAGAGAAAACTGTGTAAAAAATCAGGATAAAGACAGGGAAGTTGCTTACCAATTAACAACACGGGCAAAACAAACACAACTTGGGGAAAATTAATGTAATTTATTGCCAAAGAGAAATGGAATAGAATGGTAAGAAACAAAGACAAATTTTTTCTACTAGAAACTAGGAAACATTTTAAAAACAGACTTTTGAATCCTCTGTCAAGAGTTGATAATTAATAGAGGCACTCCTGTGCACCAATATGTTGTTCCCTGTTCAAAGAACTATACTATAATTAGCTGCACTCAACATAATTTAGACCTTCAAGTATTGGTGAAAACAAAAATAATTCTTACCTGCTTTATGCTGTTTCACACTTTGCTTAATGCCGAGCAATTGTAATGCCCCCTAAAGTTAAGAGCACACTTACTGTGGAAACATATAATCCTTCCATCGTTTTTGCTACATTAACTTTTAAAAGTTGTTTACACACGAGTGGGCTGTAATGGATACTCTCTGAATCATTCACAGAGTCAGAGCAAAGGTCATAACCAAGGTACTGATGTTTTATTAGTGAAATCAAAAAATATAAGGGAGGTTGGATTGACTTATTTTATACTTTGGATTTTTTTTTTCCAAAATCCCCACCCCTCCTTGTTGAATAAACTGTACAAAATAACCTGCATAGGTATGCATAAGAATGAGAATAATATCTGAGAGCAAAAGGTTTTGGTAAAGCTGGTAAATTGCAGTGATAACAAAAGAAATGCTTTTTTATCTCATCACTATGTACATTTTGCTTAAAGACAACAGATAACTGAAGTCTACCAAAAAGGTTGGATAAAAATTTAATTAATAAGTGAGAAAAATCACTTCAAACATTGAATCTGATGAAGCATTGCAAACTTAATTTGATATTTCCTAGTTGCATACCAAATTAGTATCCTACTTCTTACAACATCTTGTGCATAGTACTATATATTATTATATATAACATGTTTGCACATACTGGATATATATATGCAAAATATTTCTCGGTGCCCAGCTTTAGAATTAGTAGCTTGGAAGAGTTTCAACCCTTTGCCTGTGGAACTGATGTAGGCTTCTGTCCTAAGAGATATTACCCCAATTTGCACATTATGAGAAATTTAAGTTAGGAATTCATACATAAAAAAGAAAGCTACCAAAGATGCAGTATGCAGACACTGATCAATACCAGGACACTTTGGAAGATGCTATGGAATCTCTATTTCTAGTATTGAAATTTTTATTTTAGAGCTCAGCTGAAAGATGACTGGACCAGCTTCTGTATCTGCTTCTGTAGGGCAGTTGACCAATTCTGACCCGAAGAAAAGCCACTCACTGACTAGTCAGATCGCAGGTCCAGATGAGGCTCAAAGCTGTGGTAGAGGCAGTTTGGAAGAGCTGGCTGTTAATTGCAGCCATTTCTCTGACTGTCCCAGAGGACCTCAGACTTGCCTGCTGCTGCATTGCCGAAGCAATGCTACCCTAGGGTCTGGTTTACTGGGTGGCTGTTCCCCTCCAGCCTGCTCAGACTTAGACCCCAATCTGGAACCAGCCGGTATTTATTGGGCAGAAGATACTCCCCTTGTCAGTTGTCTAAGGTAGGTTGCTGGAAAAATGCTTGAGACTAATAAACTTGAAAACAAATGTAAATAAAAAACCTGACCCTCCAGACATGCTGTCTCACTGGTTCTTGGAAACCACAGCCAACTCAACTGGAGCATAGAAGCTGTGGGACCAAATTGCTTCTTATTAATTTCTTGCAACAAGTGCTAACAGCACCTCATGGGAGGTGTAAATGTTTACTCTTTTCTTTCCCTTCTAGCAAAGATTTCTGAATATAGAAAGGAATATATTTCTGAGTATATCACTGATAGATAGCTGAAGTCCTGTTGAGTCCAGGACAGCAAAAGTTCTTAGAGTGCTGTTGTCTTCTCCTGGGAAAAATTACTGTTCTTTGTAGTATGGCAAGCAAAAGCACATACTTTACATTTTCACTGTAACATTTTCAGTTTGAGAAGGTTTGATATAATATTACAAAAAAGGAAAACCTCTCAGCTTCCAAAATATTTTTCTCAGTTCCATTTTCTGCTTCAGCTAGAAAAATAGCATTAGTTTTCTATTTTTTTCTCCAAGTAAGAAGACAAAGTGAAACTCAGGTCTAATTCTTCAGAGAGGTTGAATGAAATCATGACACTTGGTTTAGGGTTGTAGTTATTTACAGTGATAAAGTCCTCTGTTTGCATGAGGAGAAATGTAGCTGTCACCACACAGCTTGCTGACACTGGGTAAAACACATGCCCATGTTTTGGCAGGGAGATAGCAGATGTCATCCTGTGGGAAGTCCAGCGGGAAAGTGCAGATGTGATCTCAAACTGTACTTGTGTCTTTAGCCTGGCAGCATAAACCTCCCTCTATCACCCATCCAACTGTGTGTTGTGCCTGACACCTGCATCACCCAGCGCTAACAATGCTGCAGTCAATGGGGAATGTAAACAGCCAGAGTTCATTGCTTGGTGGTTTTGTGCTGCTGCTCCTCATCATATGATTGTCTGATATTGTGAGTGTCTGGCTTAGATGCAGGCTCCGTAGGGAAAAGGATGTCAGACACTGTGTGGGGCCCCATTAACAAGCTATTCTCTGCCTTGTGATGTGGCCACAGGCAGCTGGCTGTGTCAGCCATCCATCCCAAGAGCGTGGGGTTAATTTTCTGCCCTGCTCTCCTGAATATGGACTCTTTGTTGACCCTTACCCTTCCATGGCTTTGGAAGCTTTAATACTGTAACCACTGAATGCACAACAAATCCAGTTCACAGACAGATCTGTGCATCTTCTGATTCGGCAGAGCAGATACAAATTCTGTTCATATAGGGAAGCCAAATATCCCCTTGAAATACAGAGGTGAACTCCTTGGGGAGATGTGTTGTTGCAAAGAGCTGAGGGCAAATTAATTTTGAGAAGAGAGACAGCAGAGGGTAAAATCTCCAGGAATCTATAAGGCAGGGGGATTTCTGCAGAAGGCATTATTGCCAATTCAACTGCCAATTATTGTAATTAAACTGTCCACAGCTGCTGTTTCTCTGTCACCTTTGGAAGGGGAAGATTTTTAACCAACATCAAAGTCAAAGGAAAACTTTAGGTATAACCTAACATCTCCAGTTGCTTGAGAGAAAACCAATTTATTTTGTCTTGTCACCTTACAGATATCCGTGATTAGAATTGAATAAACTTCTTTCATGTGGAAAGATTTTGGAGTATATTGCCTTGAAAATATCCAAAATACCTTCATTTCTTGTGTGCATCCTGATGGTTTATCCCCCTTCCGAGTCATAAGAGAAAGAGAAGATTAGAAAGAAAAGTTTCAGAATTTCTTTTATTCTCTTACTTTCTCTTTTAAAAGTGTGCTGCTGAAAATAGAGGAAGTGAAAGGAAGAAAATAGAGAATGAGACTCTTAAGAAGGAAAATTTGAGGACTTGCCCCATTCACTTCACTGCTTTCTATTCACTCTTTTTCCTACTTCTTTTCAGCAGAAGGAAAGAGGGAGGGAGGAAAGGAAAACAAGTAAGTGAGGAAGGTGATGTTAAGGAATCCAAACATGATAGATTTTGCTTTTAATAAAGCAACTATATTTGTTCTTAAATTTTTGGTCAACAGTTCCTATGGAAAGAATACTTTTAAAAGCATCTCTACTTGTTACATATAATTTTTTTTTGTGTATCTGCCACTCTACTCTGCAAGGACACAGAGTCATTCTGGAGGGTTTGTCTCAGTGCAGACAGATGAGGCAAGCAGTCTAGCTTTAAGTTACATTCATGGAAATGGATTCTATTATTGTTGGCACATGATGGGTCTCTCTCTGAGGTAAGAAGATAGTCAGAGCACTGCAATGCTGCAAAAACTGTTTGGGAATATACAGTCAACAAAAGAAGTGAAACTAAGTTTAACCTAGGGAAGCTCGAACTGAACTTCCAAGCTAGCACTCAAAAAGCCTATCTGAGGAACAGAATAAGTCTGCATATGTGAAAAAGAGAACCAGGTTTTACAGGCAGGAAATACAAAGCAAATTGATAGTCATGCCATAAAGGCCGGGGTTATAAAGAACAAACCTAAAACAGAAGGGAAGAAAGCACAGAGTATGGTGGACCATTATCTTTAGTGTCAAGAATAGTAAAGCATGAGAAGCAATTGGCTTTTGTGTCTTTTAAGGCAGCATTAGATATACAAAGACCAAATAATAAGTCTAGGAAAAGGGGGTTCCCCAGGTTGCAGATAACATTTCACACCAGCAATGCAGTAAGCCCTTCAGCATTCTTCCAGTTATAAGCCAGTAAGTGTATAGTTCAGATGCAAGCTCCCAGATTTCTCTCTGGTAAACCATGCCAGTATAAAATACATTTGTCCTACAAGTATTTCTTAGAGTCAGTCATAAGAACTAAATTGCTAAATGGTTGCTTTCCTTTTGTAAATGTTTTACTTTTATTTGTCCTATTATTTCTTAGGAACTTCCAAATGGGACAACTGGAATTTTCTTAATTAAAGATATCAGGTCTGAACATGGTGCCTTTAGGTTACTAATTTTATATCAGACTATCCTTCAAATGCTCTACTTTGCTTCTTGAGGGATTCTGCAGCAAAGTGAGATACTATGATCTCCTTAATCAGAGACTCTAAGGCATCAGAGTTAAAACTAATTAGGATTTATGAGATTGGAGGGAATATAATTTGTATGCAAACACTATAGGTGATAAGGGATTTAGGATGCTGACTATGGATCTCAACTGAACTCAGGTACCACAGTTTTACAGGACAAATCATTAGAAGTACATTACACATTATTTTTCCACTTCATCTTGTTTTCAGTCAGAAGGCTAAGATAGGGAAATGCTGTGCATGTAACATAATTTTGGAGCCCATCTTTTGTTAAAACCTATGCTGGGACTGAAGCAGCAATCAACACTTCCTGC
This sequence comes from Corapipo altera, assembly GCF_003945725.1. Lineage (NCBI taxonomy): Eukaryota > Metazoa > Chordata > Aves > Passeriformes > Pipridae > Corapipo > Corapipo altera. The sequence goes on along the minus strand of NW_020884872.1, from coordinate 57,101,630 downwards.
TTAAAAAGCATTTTGTTTCAGTAAATTCTCAGTTGCTGAAACAGCACCTTCCCATTCAAATGTCCATCCTGCTTTCCCGTTAACACCTGGATCATAACACATCATGAGTAGGTATGTGCTTGCTGAACACTGACTGGGGGCTCTGTCAGAGGAATACAAACCTGCTCCAATGATTTTAGAGTAAGTGCTCTTGAGAGCTCTTTGAACCATCCCACTAAATCCAAGGCAGCTGTTCCATTGTAAAAGTCAGATTAATATATGGTTTATAGAGATAATATATTATATACAATATAAAAAAAACCAAAAGGTGCTTGAATTCTATGAAGACAGCAAATTGCTATAAGTAGAAATGGGGAGAGAACAGTGATTATATACAATCTGTACTAGACTAGCATGAAACATTACCAGCAATAGGAGAGGAACCAGGAAAGAGAGGACTTACTACTAGGACAGCTGTCTACTCGGAAGCTAATATCAACAGATATTTGATGAATGAAATATCTCTAGGAGCCTCTGGTGATGACAGCAACATTTTTTAACTGACACACTGTTTCCATATTGGGGCAGCTTGGTGGGATACTCTGACAGTTGAGTGTGTAGGATTTCTGTTGTGCACATATGTGAGTATATTAATTACAGAAAATAATCCTAGAAGGTCTTGAAGAAGTCCTTTTAGCCATCTCCCTTCTGTGGGGAACATTAAGTGCATGTCTTTTGCACTGCTTTGAAAGTGTCAAATATTCCTAATATCCATGTTTCAATATATCAATAAACCACCTTTGGAAGGTGTTTTTCCCTTATACTTGGAATATTTATCTTTTGTGGCAAAGAATTTTCCATTCTATGCTTGGTGCAAAATCAAACCATTGATGGTAGAAACTGTTTATTTTAGAATATGTGGAAAGCATTTGATCTCTGTTTCTCTTTTTCTTTAAGTCTCTCTATTCTAGATAGAAGAAACAAAATTTTTGACAATTGTTTCTCATCACTCTGTTTTCTAAAGCTCTTGGAAATAGTGTTACTCTCTTCTGGGATTTTCATATTTTTATATTTTTGTACTTCAGACAGGTTCTCAGCAGTGCTGTGTGGGGCAGAAAAATTACATTCTTTGCCAGTTGTGAAACCTCTGTTTGTACATCGCACAATTGGATTGAAGTTTCTTGTGTCAGTGTGTTCTTGACTGAGTTACTAATCTACTGTAACCTCCAGATATTATTTTTTTTTTGTAATGTCCTTTTTTTGTTAGTAGAGACAGTAACAACTAGCAGACATATAACCTAGAAGTCTGTTTACTAGACGATTCCTAATCTACGTGGCTGTATATCCTGGTGTAATCTCCAATCAAGGTCTTAAAAGGTAAAGTTCTAACAAAGTCCCTAGACTGGGAATGGGGATTCATGACACAGGAAACTCTAAAAGCTGCAAAGAAGCAAACAGAGGGGAATAACTGTGGAGTAATTTTAAAAATATAAGGCTCACTAAGTCTCCTAATCCTACTTCTCATAGAAGAAAAGAAGTTATATTTAGGACACATATGGTCAAGAGTGGCAGTGATAATTTTGAAGGCTGGATTTTGGAGCTGCTAACAACATTTCTATCATTTGTAAATTACTTGAGGAATCTAAGTCATCAGTTCAATAGTAGTAGGTAGTGGCAGTGTTCTTGGCTTGTTTCTGCACTATTTTGGGATAGGAGTGGAGAAGAGGGGATATAAAACACAGGGTCAAAGCTAATACCCCATGGAGCTCTATATATTTCTGCCTGATGATCTTGCATGAACCTCAAATTGACTCCAGAAAATTACAACAGCAACTCATCAGTTTAACTCAGTTTCCTGTGATGACAAGGAACTGAACAGTCATAACCAAAGGAAGAAAATTATGAGTTATTTTGAGACAAGAATGAGACAATGTGGCTTTTTTAATGGGAAAGGCATCTTCTAGTGAAGGAAACAGACTTTAGTGACAGAGCTGTGGAACTGATGTTTCTTCTGCAAAGAGTTTCATGCTGTATTTCTATTTAATTGGCATTAAGCCCACTTTCAGAGTTACACTTTCCTCTGAGCTTTAATTTGCACTTACAACTACACTCCACTGACTGAACACTGTCCTACAATTACTATTTTCTCACCTACAACTTTTGCTTTTAGAAAGAAACTCTGCCCTCACCTAAGCTGTTCCTCTCCTGGTCCCTCACCCTTTTTTCTCTGCTTCACTGCCACAGCTGTGCTTGGAGAAATAGACCCACACAGCAAGTAATCAAATAGTTGGCAGTGAAGGTAAAAATGGTACAAGTCTAATGGAGAAACTTACTGGGAACAAATAAAATTGTACAAAACTAAGCAGTGATAAGTAGTCCTTTTTAATATCACCCGACCACTTTGTTGTCCAGGGAGCAGTGGGTACTTGGGGTACATGGCATGCCAAGCAGTACATGAGTACCAGGCCACAGGCTGCATGTGCATTCAGCTTTCTGGTCCAGGTGTCAAAGATTCTTTGTTCTGATCACTTCCATAATTTGTCCAGTTCTTCCTTTGAGACTGGTAGTGCTTATCTCAGCAGCTGCTTTTCCTCTGCCAATTTTTATATTCCTTTTTTTATTCTTCTGTTTTGTTTAGGGAAGGGTAAATCACACTGTGGCAGGTACTCTTTGTTTTCCTTTTGAGGGTGAGGTTAAGAATAGTTAAATTTCTGTTGTTGGATAATAACTGGATTTCTCACACCAGCTACAAGTTTTTAACCTATACCATTACCCTCTTGACTGTCGTCCTTTATCTTACCTCTTAATTGCTGTTCAGCCAAGCAGTATTTCCTAAGTTACTATGGGATAAGTTTGAGATACAACTAGCTAGATTCTTTTAAAGGAAACAACTGTTTCAGTTCAAATTGATCTCAGTAAGCATACACAGAGAACAACAACATACATCCCAAGGTATTGTTTTTTCAAACCACAGCTGCACAGGAAAACATGTGTTAGACAGAACTTGGCCTTAGCTTGAAGTGAAGTCACAGACCTGCTATGTGCTTCTCTGAGAACCTGAGTAAGTTCAAGCTATGGTTACTGCCAGATTTTGGGAATGTATTGCTCATTTTCTTTCTTCTTCTCTACCAGTGGGAAAAAAAAGCATACAACTGCAAATAGAAAATACCTCACTCCTTATATGAGGAAAGAGAGCTTTGAAATCTCAGTTCTTAATGACTTCCCTCCAGGCATGTACTAGAGATCTCCCTGGGGATCTTGCTCTGTCAGAGACTTGGAGGACAATGTTGCTCTCTGTCAGGGGTCTCACAAAGTAAAGCCCAGCTGAAAGAAGGCGGCTAATACCAGAGCTGTTCTGCCAGGTAAAAGGTGTGATGGAAAAACTATTGCCATTAGGCTGTCATCCAGTTAAGCCTCTCATAAAGGATGATTACACGGTACTACTTGCTTTTCTTGCCACTTTTGTAGAATCCTGTGGCATCTGCAGAGAGGTGGGCAGAAAAGTCTCCCCATATCATTTTGACCATTCTCCTCAGGTCCGACAAAGAGGACTGGGCTCCTTCCCAAGCAGTCAGAACTGAAGTATGGCTTTTAGATGAATGTAGCTCTCTAACTCCTTTGGAGGAACTAAAATTTGAAGTCTGAGTTCAGGTCCTTTCATTTATTCATTTTTACTCCTGAGAAATACATATATATGTCTTTATGTATATAGACAAGTAATGTGCTAACATGTATGAGAGGAAGGAGGAGTAGGGGGAATGGAGAAAATGAAAATTATCTTATTTGTTGTTTTTATACTATTTCCTACAACAAATGATGTTCCTCTATCCTCTCCTTGCTGCAGCTGTGTGGCATTACGATGTCTACAGTAACTATATGAGAGTGTTAATGACAAAGATGAAGCTCAGTTGCTGTAAACAAGGATTAAAAGTTTGTTGCACAGAAACAGGTGATTTTTTTCACAGCTATTTGAAATGAATGTACATTTTCTCAACTCATGTGCTAGCAAAATAAACACACATGGCTAGAAGCCATTTTCATCTAGTTTGCTTTTATGCCTGCATGTTTCACACCCCATTTACTGTCAGTACACTGCATGGAATCTGTCAGCACAAAAGTTCCTTTTTCTTCCCCAGTTGCAACGAAAAGCTAACAGGGATATGCTACAGAGAGAAGTAAACAAATAGGATTTCTTGAGAAAGTATTGACTCTAGAGACAATATTTCTAATTAAGAAACTGGTGTCTTACAGAAAAATTTACTGATGGTAAAAATGAAGGTCAGAGTAGGGTAGACAAATTTATGAAATGGATATCTAAGAATCAGAAAGAAACTAGCTCATTGAAACAATCCCCTCAAAACTGGAAGAGCTAATCTCGGTATAGCTTAAACTGGACATAATGAAGTGGTTCTTAAGCCATATGGTTTAGTAAACCAAAATCACCAAAATTTTAGGGCAGAATGTTACCTATTTTCTGATATAAAACACCTGAAATATGTATAAATCTCTTATTGAATTGTTCAGTACACAATTTTTTCGTATTTTTTTTATAATCTAACCTTTTGTCAGGTTTCAACCTTTCAGAAATCCTTATGATTTCCTTAAAAAATAATTTTTTTTTTAAACAAAGGGACTAGATTAAGATATTGTTCTTCATCAATTCAAACTGAAATTCATATGAATTTTATGTTTCTAAATAAGGTTCCAGTTCCAATTTTACCTACTTCATCATGTCATACTTTTAAACAAGAATGGCATTCTTGACCAACATACCTGATGTCGTTTCTATTGTATTTTACTTCTCAGTGAGTTCATAAACTTCAGCACATATGGAGTATTCTAATTTTGAAAGGGTTGTATGTAGCATTCAGTAATTAGGAGAAATAAAACCCACCAAAATTATGTCTGCTTCTTCCCAAAATGTACCATTTTCAAAGAACTTAAAAGTTTCAAGGGGGAAAGCTCAACCATTCTGTAGAAACTTCTCATAACAGAAAACCATTTGAATATTCTTTCAATCACAAGACATGGAAAGAACCACAGTGCAGGCTACCCTACCCTACCTGACAGCTTCATAACAACAGAATTCAGGATCTTCAGTAGTTTTAAAACTTGGAATTACAGAAAAAAAAAAAAAAAGTCAAAATCATTGCTATGCAGTGAGCAAGTTTATCTGTTGATTTATCTTTTGAATGCTTTGCTGTATTGTGTAGACCAAGGTATTTAGCAAGGAAGCAACTATTTGTTATCCTTTTCCATTTATCTGTGGACAGAAAGGTACATCCCAAAGTCCTCATTAGCAGTACAGTTATAATGTTGTCACAGATGATGCATTACCAAATTCAAGCCAGCTGACTGTAGTACACACTTCACAGTTTCAGGCATTTCTTACAGTTTCATTGTTGTCTTGAACTTTATGGAATATTCCCATGTTGACCATGCAGTAACAAACAGTATATCATAAATATTTTTATATATCCATGGTTTGAATGATCAGTGGCCACAGAAAAAGGTTTGTCATTTTCTACATTGGCTTTAAAGTCTTTCTCAACTGAAAGGCAAGTTAATATTTTGTGAATGATGCCTGAAGTTGTTGTCTTAAGAAGACAAAATATTTTAACTGATGGAAAACTTGCAAAAATGTTATTCACTATGTTGTCAAGTTAGAGTGACCTGCATTAAAAAACTTTATGCAAAATATGGTTGTTATCTTAGGATAAATGTTTCAAAAGTTTTCTTTTAGCTCATGTTAGGAATTATTATGTATTATGTATTATGTTTAGAAGCAATTGTGAAAATTGTGTCTGTAAAGTGAAGTAAGTCTTATGGGAACTACTGCTTTCTCTACTGAACCATGTAAAGTCACTTCTGTGCTCATTACAGGAATGTTTATTCCTCTGTTTCAGCTTAACAACTATATCTTGATTAATTGATAAAATGCTGTTATCGTAATCTCTACTATACCATCAGCCACATGACAAAGCAGTGTCATCAACTACTTCTAAATCAATAATGTGCAGATTCCTACTTGGATATAATCAGTCACTCTGGTCCACACCAGTTGGAGTAATAAACACTTTTTGTGACGTAGCCAGTAGTTAAGTCTGCTTTTGATAAACATTTTGCATAAAGATCTGTTCAGATAGGAAAAAGTTGCATGTGTAATATAAATTCAGCTGCAGCTCTTTGCTTTTTGCACTGCTGTGGCAGGTGGAATAATTTTTGTAAACAGTTTATTAGGAAGTGCTACATCCTTTGGTTTTAGCTGGACTCTGTAGATGTAAACTGCCAAAGGCCCTCCCCTCAGACACCAGCATGGCTTGGAGGAATAAGAGCCATCTTCAGAAACGGACAATTCCACTCCAGCTGTACAAAGACCCTGTGGAGTAATACTTCCCTCAGGTCTTCTTATCTCTTTAATAGGTTTCTTGATTTGTCAGCAAAATTATGAGGCAGTTTCCAACTTTTTTCTTCTTCGTGTCATCTTCCACCACACTTCTCTCTGAAACACTTGCCTTGAGGTTGAATGTGGAGCCCATCCGTCACTTCTCCTAGCTCCAGCTTCCTCTTCAGTCAAGGACAGGCTGACACAGCATACTGAGCTTGATGGGGCTGAAGTCCTCTCTCCTCATAAGCTGAAGAAAATGGATAGAAATATCTGGTGGTTTCTGGTAAGACATCTGCCAAGGACATCTCGCTTCTACAAGTAAAAGGGCTTATTCCCAGGTTCAAAGCTCCTCCTTTAGTACACACACAGTGTGTGTACTAAATCTTTGCAATAAGATATCTGAAATCTATGTAGAGCAGCTGGTGCTCTTCATTAGTCTTTCTGGAAGTTTCTCACCTGTGTGCAATCTACCTGAACTATAAGTGAAGGGATGTTTTGTATATAAATGCCATACAATGTTCTAAAGGTTCTCAAATATGAAGTCTTGTCTGTGATTTTTTTTAATGTCAAGTGTATATATCAGAGCTGTATTAGAACAACTCACATTTCCTTTTAGGAGGGTGTGTCCTTATGTTCACAGAATCACAGAATGGCTCCACTTGGAAAGGACCACAGTGGGTCATATGGTCCAACCTGCCTGCTCAAACAGGATCATCCTAGAGCACATGGCACAGGATTGCATCCAAACGGTTCTTGAATATCTCCAGTGTGGGAGATTCCACAATCTTTCTTTAAATTTTCATTTAAAAGATACATTTTATGATACTGAATTCTATTCTGAAACCAGTATTTATTCAATAGTTACTTGACTCTCTGTTGTTCTGGCCAGGTTTCATTAATGATTGATTCAATCTTCCTTTCACTCATACAAGAAAAGAAAGGGGGAACAAAATCTCTTAAAATAAGGGCTAACTAGCTATCTTACAATTGCCTGTAATAACCTTCTGTCTTTACATTTTTAACAGCTGTAGCAGGTTGTAGTGGTACACAGTCGTAGATGAATTCAGATTTTTGTATGCTCTGAAGCTATATTATACAACTCAGAATAATTGTTCATTGGAATTTAGCAGTGTCTGAGCCCCTGCAACATCACTATCAAAATTCCTGATACTCAGGAGAAAATATTAGAAGAACCAAATACTTTTAACTTAGGTATGTGTTGACTAACTGCAAAGTTTTCAATATTATAAGCACCGAACCCAGTGAAGGTATTTAAAAAATACATAGTAACAAAGGCATGAAATTATAAGCCATCAATGTGAATTTTTAATTTTTTTTTTAAAGAAACTATTTTTTCAGGTAAAAATTTCCGTCAGTAAAATCTAAAAGAGGAGGCAAAAAAAATGCTGTTAATTAGTTTAAGATAGCTACAATATTACTATATATGCTAGTAGTGACAAAAATGTAATAATAATAACAACAACGTTTTTATGGTGCTAGGGGCACTGATTAAACAACACAACAGTTTTTCTGATTATAATGAATTTTGTAGACAAAACTAAATCAAACAAAATAATTCTGTGACATATCAGTGACAGGAAGTTAGGAAGAAATGGTCAGAAAATATAAAAGATAATTTATCAAATGCATATCAGTTCATCAATATTTCTTGTATGTTGTAGGGGGAAAAAAAGACCTGATCAGAATTACAAGGCCCCCAAAAATGAAGGAAAAATCATATCATGGTTTCATATGCAATCACTATTCTCTCCCTCTGCAAGGAATATCATTACACTATGTGGGATGAATTGGATCACAACAAGGGAAAAAATAGCACAGAGGAATAAAAGTAGACTATATCATGATGGATATGGAGATTATTCATGTGGTTTTAAATTTAACTTTTCTCCTTTTAAGAAAAATCTTGAAAGAAATCTTCATCTCTGTAACCTTAACTATCTCCTTCTCAGAAGTGGGTTATCCTGTGGGACTTAGCCTTGCTGGCCCAGTGCTTCAGCTGCTGTATTAGCTGTTGGTCAGAGAAGACTGTCATCCCAGGCAGGAGATGAAAAACCAGTGCTTGATGCTGTATCTTTAGAGGCTGGTTAAATGTTTTGTTGGACTGAACAGATTTTGCTTTATGTACCAGGATATGAAGGGACCATGTATAGGTGTAAGGAGAAGTATGGCCAGAGCAACCACACCTGGCCCAGGCTCCTGCTGTCTCGTGTCCTCCAGAGCCCACTGGTGCTGCTTGGCAGTGCAATAAACCAATGCATAAACCCCTCTTTTTTAACTTGTTTTGTCATTTTGCCAAAAATAAATTTTCTTGAGGATTTCAAGTTTTAATGGGGAGTTTGTGGTTTTTAACAGTTTATAACTCTGCTAAAGTTAAATGGAATTTGATAGGACAAACTATTTCTTTAGCCTAAGGGCTTTCTCTCTGCTGAATTTTGACAGTTTCCTGCAAAGTGCAGGGATAAATTAAAACAGCTTTGAAAAGCAAAAAGAGTCTAGCTAGGATGGGATATGTCATCTTCTTTAATGGAGGTTACTAACCCCTTTGCAGAGGGATCTGTTGGTCATTTTAAGGGCCTCCTGTGGTCTATTGGCATTACTGTATAACCTCAGGTATGGAACACCAAAGCAAAAAGAATACTTGCCAGTGACAGGAAAGCCTGTGTTCCCAGTCTCTGTATTCTCCTCTCAGAATTTGTGTCACACACCAGAAAATAATATCAGCTATATGGACTACAAAGAAAGCAAGGAGATGTTCTGGAGCCTGGTGGTTGGGGAGAAGGGTGAGGCATCCCTTTTGCCTCATTTTAGAAAAAAAACCCCTCAACTCTTCTTCGTCAAATGTTAATGTTATAACAGATTTGTCCAATCTACATTTTAGCTTCTGCTAGATGTGTAGGGTGAATCATCTTGGATGACTAGTATGTCTGAGCACTCTAGGTTCTCCTTCCAGTAAATGGAAAGAAATAGGCACTTTTCAGGTACAGTTCCTCTTACAATGAACCTGCAATGAGATGAATCACACCTCAGGAATGATATTTCTCTCTTCAATTAGGAAGAATAGAATTGTTTTGTGGTGGTCATCTACAAATTAAACATCAACAGTAGTCAGAGAACTTCCCCCAAGGTGTGAATTAAGGTGAGGAGGTTGCTGGGGATGTCAAGATGTCTTATGATGCCCAGGGCCTAGAAGCAGCAAATCTATCTGACTCTCATGGAGATAGAGAATCTGAGGGCTTCCAGTTGCCCCAGCCCCTTAGCAACCTGAAGATCTGGGACTCATCTTCCCCACTCACTGATGAAACCACTTCAGAGCTTCTTTGGGCTGCCTATCTGCTAACTGTAAGATGGGAGCCTAGGAAATAATTTGAAAATATGGAAACCCTGGCAAAACTGAATTATTTCAGGGTATGTGTTTCTTGGGGATATTTAAAAAATTCAGTTATGTGACTTCAGATCTGAGTCTTCCAAGGTATTCTGCAGAACAGAAATCCTAGCTGTTGTCTGTCTCTGTTAAGTGTATTACTTTGATGGAGAAGAGAGGGCTTGATAACTATCCAGTTATTTGGCTCTGTTCTCAGTAAAGTGACCCGTTTTATTGTCTTTCCTGGCTCACTGGGGAGGTCCCAGATGATTGGAAGTTGGCATATGTCACGCCCATCCACAAAAAGGGCCGGAAAGAGGACCCAGGAAACTACAGGCCTGTCAGCCTGACCTCAGTGCCTGGCAAGGTTATGGAGCAGATCATCCTAAGTGCAATCACACAGCACCTACAGGATGGACAAGGGATCAGACCCAGCCCGCACTGGTATAGGAAGGGCAGGTTCCGTCTGACCAACCTGATCTCCACCAACGGGATCCACCCACCTGCTGGATGAGGGGAAGGCTGTGGATGTGGTCTATCTGGACTTCAGCAAAGCCTTTGACACCGTCTCCCAGAGCATACTCCTGAAAAAGCTGGCATCCCACGGCTTGGACAGGGACACTCTGTGCTGGGTTAGGAACTGGTTGGAGGGCCGGGCCCAGAGAGTGCTGGTGAACGGTGCTGCGTCCAGTTGGCAGCTGGTCACTAGTGGTGTCCCCCAGGGATCAGTGTTGGACCCAGTTCTGTTTAATATCTTTATTGATGATTTAGATGAGGGGATCGAGTCCACCATCAGCAAATTTGCAGATGACACTAAGTTGGGGGGAGTGTAGATCAGCTGGAAGGTAGGAGGGCTCTGCAGAGGGACCTGGACAGACTGGAGAGTTGGACTGATTCCAGTGGGATGAGGTTCAACAAGGCCAAGTGCAGGGTCCTGCACTTTGGCCACAACAACCCCGTGTGGCGCTACAGGCTGGGGACAGAGTGGCTGGAGAGCAGCCAGGCAGAAAGGGACCTGGGACTTTGGATTGATAGGAAGCTGAACAGGAGCCAGCAGTGTGCCCAGATGGCCAAGAAGGCCAATGGCATCCTGGCCTGGATCAGGAACAGTGTGGCCAGCAGGACCAGGGAAGTGATTCTTCTCCTGTACTCAGTGATGGTGAGGCCACACCTGGAGTGCTGTGTCCAGTTCTGGGTCCCTCAGTTCAGGAAGGACATTGAGGTGCTGGAGCGGGTCCAGAGAAGAGTAACGAGGCTGGTGAAGGGACTCAAGTACAAGTCCTATGAGGAGAGGCTGTGGGAGCTGGGGTTGTTCAGCCTGGAGAAGAGGAGTCTCAGGGGAGACTTCATCACTCTCTGCAACTCCCTAAAAGGAGGTTATAGCCAGGTGGGGGTTGGTCTCTTCTCCCAGGTAGCTATCAGTAAGACAAGAGAGCATGGTCTTAAACTCTACCATGGGAGGTTTAGGTTAGATATTAGGAAGAAATTCTTTCCAGAGAGGGTAGTCAGGTATTGGAATGGGCTGCCCAGGGAAGTAGTGGATTCTCTGTCCCTGGAGGTTAAGATGAGACTGGATGTGGCACTTAGTGCCATGGTCTAGTAACCACTGCGGTGTTGGATCAAGGGTTGGACTTGATGATCTCAGAGGTCCCTTCCAACCTGGCTGATTCTATGATTCAGGCAAAGGGCTGTTAAGCTTGTACAATAAGGAAGCTCAGGGTTTGTCAACAAAGGGAAGGTAAGGCATACTGGACAGGTATCTCTATGTTGTAGTTGTAACTACTGAAGTCTGAAGTACCTGCCTCATCTACCTCTTATCTCTTCCCTGTCATATTGCTACCTCATATGTGGCAGCAGAATTCCTGGCATAATTATGCCAGAGTCTGATGGGCAAATAAAAAAAAATAGAAAATTTTTTGAAATCCGGTGCATGGAGAAGCTGCAGAAGGGCTGTGAACTGCTGGAGGAAAGATCCTGAGCAGTTTTACATACCACTGACACAGTTATTTGCTGAATGCACATCTGTCTATATTTCACTGACAAAGAAATACAGGTAAAATGATACCACTATCACTCCAACTCAGAACAGCTTGATTTCAGACTATACAGTTGGGGATTTGTATTAGTGTCTTAGTTTTACGTAACTTCTGAAAGTCTTGTACAACGAATTAAGTACGCCACACATAGATAGGTGTTGGAAAATAGTGCAAAACACATGTAGACGTTTGTGCTCTGTGCCCTATCTCTTTCCTTTATTGAGGAGGAAAAAAGCAGCTTGTCCACTTAGGAGGCATCTGACCACCTCTGCTTTCTCATACATTTCATGTTACTAGTGACTGAAACATCTGTAATTTCATAATACTGTCTATTAAATAATTTTTCTTTATCCACTGTTTCTATTAACTCTTTAACAATTCATCTTGCATGATATTTCTTCCACATAATTATAATATATCTGACAGTGCTTAACTGAAAGTTTAATAATTTCTCATTTTGTTTACTTAGGATATATTAATGACACTAGGTTTCCAACAATGAAGAGACTTGTCTTAGGGAGCCTTCATTTACCTTTGAATGTGCTTTTCTAAACAAGTGGGTATGAAAGGACTTTAAGTATTTAAAAATGTACTATAATGTCTCCTGTTTCATAGTATTCCATAGATATATTTAGTAACTTCTTTCTGAGATATTGCAGTTTCTTAAATCAGCACCATTATGCCCATTCCACATTGTTATTTAGTCTGGTTGCTCCTTTATTTTAGGATAAAAATGATTGACAGGAGCACCTCTAAGCTAAGCCTCCCTCCTAGAGAACTTTCAGGTGCTGCTTAGGAATCTTTCAGTTAAATTATCGGTCCCTACATATCTACCTGTTGTTTGAACTTCCACAATGATATAGAGTGTCAGCAGGATCTCTTTAACCTCTGGTTATCAAGAAGCTAGCTAGGAATATGCCTGAGCCTTCCTTAGCTACATGAGCAGATGGCACTGCTTGAAGTGGCTTTGGAAAACTCTGTTCAGTGCTAATGCAAAAGTCAGTATCTGTTTTCCAGTGGTTGCGGTGCAACAAAGTGCACCTCTTTTATCTAGCTAATAATCTGAACACTCTACTCTTCTGACCTGCTGAAGATCAGTGAAATCTGATGTCTCTTGTATTTTGATCAAGACTAAAGTGCTAAGTACATTGGTCTACTTCTGACTAAAATGTAACCCTCTTGACACTAGTTTATCAGCTTTCTGTTATTTTAGGTGTTGCTTTCAGAATCATCACAATCCTTTATTAGAGACAAACACTTATTAAAATTACTTTATTCCACAGTACAGCAAAATTATGAACTTCCATTGTTAATTCTTGCCCTGTGGTCTCAAAAATATTACATGTGCCAAAAGAGAGGTGATAACTAAAGATTTGGGAGCAAATCTCTCTGTGTGGTAGATTTTGTAGAATACAGAAGACAATGTTTGTGGAGATGTTGTTGGTAACAGGATGTAAATTGTCAGGAACCATCTGCTGTGATATTGATTTACCATGATTCAGACAAATATCATTTAGAGATTCAACAACATTTAGAGAACTGTGCAGAAGTTTTGCTTTCTTTTTTCTCTGCTTTCCTTTCCTAGTGGTCATTTTTGGTACTAAATTTTAAGTGGATTTATATTTAAATTTCTGTTCATGCAAAAAAAGGCAATGCAATATTGACCTTTCAGTTTCATGTCCAACTTGAATGAAACCGGAATCCATAAGAATTATAAAAATAATTTTTATTCCCTATCACAGTGGTATGGTTGCCTCTGAAGACAAATACATATGCAAATAATTTAAAGCAGGGCTTAGATATATGATTGAAATCTCTGTTTGAGCAAGAATGCAGACCATTACATAATTTGTTCACAAAATTAAGTTATGCACTTGAGGTTTTTGCAAATATATGTGCTGTTAGCATTTCAATATGGGATCCTTACAATCATTTTCTTCTAATGTCCCCCATCAGCTTCTCCTGTGCACAGAGAAAAATTTGACCAGACAATTTTGTATTGTAAGATTTACCTCCGAATATTTGTGCTTGCCTTTTAAAAACAACCATTTTTGTGACTGCAATGATAACCATAGCTGTAGTGACAATACCAAACATAGATGCCTAATCCCAAATCTAAGCCCAAGACATCTATTAAACCATTCGTTTTTGCAGGGCTGCAGAACTGGAAACTCTGACAGCTCAAGACTGAAGAGAAGTTGATGGTGGTATGTTGTTATGTTCAGATCTTTCGGTTTCTGTGCCTTGCTTTGGTGCCCCAACAACCATCTCTCACTGACAGTATAGGGAGACCTGATTCTGGACAGAAATAGCTCTGAACCTCTTTTCTTGGATTAACATGCCAGAGTATGTGGTGACTATAAAACCGTGTAGCAGGTGAAGGAGGATGAGGGTATAGGACCTTATAGACTTAATGGAGGAGCCAGGAGTGCCATCCTGTGACAGGCACACATATTCACCCCTACCCCCCCTCAAAAAACAATGTGACAACACTGAAAAGCAGATTTTCCCTCCAGAAACACTAATACTTAAACCAATTTCTGCTGATGATTTAGTACTATTCAGGGATGAAGTGAAGTGAGATGAAGTCAGGGGAAATCAGATCAACTTTCCATTAGTTTTGGTGGCATAATTTGAATGAAGAGAAGCTGAAGGCTCTCAGTGAATGCAACTCAGTGTATTTTTCCTTATTATGAGCCCTTCCAGGAGAACTTACTTAAAGCATGGGGAAATATCTTTCTGTCTGGACCAGCCTGGACTGTAGGATGTGCTTAGGTTGAGCATGAGATTAGTGGGAACTAAAATGAGTGCTTATCAATGAAAAGAGGTTTGTCAGATTGAACACTGTATTGTTACCTTTCTGATGGCAAGAAGAGTGGGCTTCTACATGTCATGGAACATGAAGTTTCCGGTTGACCTTTGTGGTACACAGGGACTAGCCATTCTGCACTGAAAAAAAGGAAAGCCCAAGACATGTCCTGACAGACAGGGTTATAGTGCTGTTGAGACCACAAAATATGAATGAGTAGAGTTGTGTATACCTAGGTTCCTCTCATCGAGACAGAAGAATGTGGGATTCAAAGCCTATTTTACCAATTTCTGTTATTTTTACAAGTCCTTACTCTACATTGTTGGTGAGACACTGATTCTGAACAAACAGTCACAAATACTCAATTGCAATAATCTATTCACCAAATCTTATCAAAACCCACATGCAGTATGAGCTCCAGCCTGTGCAGATATGTCACTACAGACAGAGAAAGAAGCCAAAGCGGTCAGGAAGAAAAGTTGCTCCCTATTGATGAAACAGTTAGTATCAGTGCATACTTAACAGTAATGAAATCACCTATTTGACATAAGTTCTAGATATGTACAACTTCTCTGTTTGTTATGTTCTGTAATGCTGGTGCAAATCTCCACTTCAGCTAGATATGGAGATCTAGGAGGACAGGTCTTTTCAATAACTGAACAGCATTTCTGAGCACAATGAAATGAGTCACTGGTCTAGAGAGAACCATTACCACAGGCTTTTCTGCTGTGTTCCTAGTCTAGAATGAGGATGGAATGAGGGGAGGACTGAAGGAGACCGTTTTCCCAGTCCCACTCCCAGCAATGCTCCTCCTGCCTATGATCACAACAGCTCACCCTACTTTCTGGTACTCTAGTCCAAAGCTCCTTGTTCTCCCCACTCGTGCCTTTGAATAGCTGCTACTTAATTTCTGCTTTCTCCTGTCTCATATTTGCCTCAGTTTCCTCTCCTCGGCTGCTGATGCCTGTTTTGAAGCTACAGTATTTGGCTGTTTTTTTCCCAGAACTGCTTGTTCTTTCATAAAAATTCCCTTCATCCCTTAACTTATATTTTTTCTATTTTTCCCCTTTTTCTTCTCCTGTAATAGGTGCATAGCATCAGATGGTCACATTCATCAGGAGAGTTGCAGCCATTGGTAGGTACAGTAACCAAACCATGCTCTGTAATCTCATCATGGCTAGGCTTCGTGAATGAAGATTTGGAGAGGGCTCTACCCACGTTTGTTACAAGCGCTCTGGTGGCTAAAGAGGCCAATTTGAGATAGGTACGTCCGGTTGCAAAAGGCACAGCAGAAAGACTCCTCTGTAATCTCATAATGCTTTACTTATTCCATTGCTGTCATTCATAGTTTTCTGATGCATGATAGACAATAAAGTAAAAAAAGGTCAAAATTAAAACCTTCTGGTATTGGTAGTAATTGCTGTAGGCCTGTATTTAGGCAATAGTCGTGACTTAAAGGGCTGCTGTGACAGTTTGCTTGATTTCATAATATCCAAGGACACATAAGATTTATTTTCTAAATATCTTTATTACAGATTACTGCAAATTATTATTAAAGCAAATAAAAATTATTAAAGCAAGTATAGTTATTATTAATAAGACAATTATATATATATATACTTATTCAAAGTTAGTACCAGAAAAGCAAGTATGTGTATGTGTATATGTATACCAACAGTAATAGTAATCAATACTAACAACTAGTGCATATTCAAATATTACAGGTTACTAGGAAATTATAGCTAGTGAAGCAGCAAATACAGTCATGATTAATTAGTTATATGCACACCTAGTACCAGTACAGCACTCACCAAACTGTTCCCAAGAGAAGAACCTCAAAATCAATGACAGACAAAGCCACACTTCAAAAATTATCCCCTTCACAGAGTTTGGAATCAGTCATATGTCCCCAAAAATGGTCCAATCTATCCAAGAAATCTCATAGAAAAGTTCATGCAGGGGAAATTCTCAGAGAAAAAGGCTCCATTTTGGGTAAAGATCAAGTCAGAGTTGTATTGCAGGGGTAACAGGGTATAGCACTCCAACACCTGGAGCAGCTAGTAGATGACACTAATTTCTATTTTCCATGGGGGCAACCAATAGATAATGTGCTTTCTCACAGACCAGTTTTTGTTTTTCCAGATGGCTTTCTTATTATTTCAGCTAGGACAAAGAGCAGCAGTTGCTGATTACTGCTTCCCCAGGTTTTTTTCCCTCTTTTCCAGACTGTTTTTTACCTTTCTAGGTGATAAGTTGCTGTTACAGTTTCTTGGTCTTGCACTTACCAGTAGTACCTCAAGATGTCCTTGAGTTTTATATACCCACCTGCACTTCAAAGTTACCAGCTGTGCTTCTCAACCATGTTCACTCAGCCCTGGTTCCTGCTAGCAAGAATTTTCTCTGCTAGTATTATTCGCCTTATAACCAGATTGCCTTTACGACTCTTCCCATCAGCAACCCAAGCTCTCTGATCTAGAAAGGCAACAGCACTCAGTAATTTTCTGGGGTACCTTACTGTTCACCCTGAAGAAGAAGTAGAGAAAATATTCTATAGTTTGTTTCCCTTCTTATGTGAGACAAGATCAGCCTTTACCATAAAAAAAAGCAAGTGCCGAGGACTCTAGCCACTGGTGCTCTTAGAATATCTGTGAACTAATAGACAATACAGGAGAAGTGGCACAAGGGTGCAAACCTGCCAGAGAATCAGTAAAGTTGTGATCCCTGAAGGAGGAAATGCATTTAGGTTTGTATGTTTCTATGGAGAGTATTGCTGGGAAACTTCAGCTTATGTTGAGGTGAGGAATACTGGCTTCAAAGTGAGAAAAATTAACATATAAACATTGTACAGAAAAGTTCTGGAATTGGATTGTTGCCTCTTGGTTCCTGATACTATGTGCAGCCATCTACAGCCCCAGAGAATGCCCCTTGTAAGTAAAGAACAGGTCAGGAAGGAAATTTTATTTGGGGTCAGAATTACACAATACAGGAAGGAATACATGTCACCAGTAGGCACTGGCAGGATAGGGCATGCTGGCAGAACATTGCAGCTGGGGAAACTTGCCATCATTTTCTGACTCATGTGCATTGCTCAGTTTTCCAACTCAGATTCCAATCTGCAGAGAGATATAATGCTTTTCTTCCTCACTGGGTGCGGCAATTTTAAGATAATACTGAAAATATAAAATATAGTAAAATCTCTGAGTTGCTGAAATATCACAATGAGGAGGTCTGTGCATGTATTTAGATTACATCTTTTCCCAAGGGGGAGGGCTTTTTCCAGAGGTTTCTCACTCTGTGTTACCTCCCAGATCATAACTCATTGCTGAACTAGAACAATGAGATGTACATTTATACAGACTCGGAGTTGATGGAAGCCACGTTCCCATGGCTACCCAGCAATAAAGTCTTATTCAACAGAGTGGAAATGTTTTGACAGGAACATGCCCTTTTTCTGAGGCCACTTTAGGTTCTCCAAAAGAATTCTGCAGGAGGGATATCAGAGAGTGCATGGCAAGTATGTGCTGCTTGTGTGAGGGGAAAGGAGTCTGAATTAAGCAGTTCCCAGAAATACATACGTGTCCCGGGGCTGATGCAGGATGTTGGTGCAAGCTGTCAAATGAAGAAGAATTTAAATAAAGCCAGTAGAATCGATCTGAGCAGGAGTTTCTGGCAATATTTCTTTGCCCTCTGGTCCTCAGTTTTAATTGCTTTATTCACACTGCTCTCACACAATTACCCACAAAACTGGCTAAGGGATTTCAGAGAGGATTAACAAGATAACTCCTTAGAACATACTGCAGTTGTGTCCAACTTATCATATTCTGGAAGAGAAGAGGAGGGATCTCAAAGGTGTCATGCAGTCCATCCATCTGTTTTGTGGAGGAATTAGATCTTAAATCTTCTTCAGGAGCTATTTGGTGGAGGCACTGCAAACAGTACAGTGAATCATCACCATCCCTACAGCAATCTTTTGCATAATTAAAAATTTCTACAACAAACCCAATTCTTTCCTCCTAAATCATGTTTTCTATATCTCTTATCCCTCTTGTAGGCTCCAATAATTTTACATTTCTTCAGTGTACGAGGATCACACTGGACCCACTATTCTAGCTGTGGCTTCCTCCATGCCAAATAGAGCAGAATAATTACTTCCTGTGTCTTGTGTGTACCTCCCCTGTTAATAAGGATATAGAGTTGTCTTTTTTTACCCTGCAGGTTCACATAGTTGACTCTTATTTTCTTACTTATCCATTATACCCTGTAGTACTGCTCCCTGCTACATAATTTCCCATTTTAGATTCATTCACTTAATGTCTTCCTTAAAGGACCACTTTGCTCTTCTCTTTGCAGAATTCTACCTTTCAGATTTCATATTATTTTTTTCAGTTTATCAAGTTTAATTTTTTTGAACCTGTCCTCCACAGTACTTACACACTTTTCTGATTCCTTTTATCAGCAAATTTACATGTACTTTCAGTTCACTAACAGTCCACAAAAAAATACATCATCTGTGGGGTCAATGTAGATTTCTGCAGGGCTCCATCCTTTTCAATACCACAAAAAGACACTGGTAATTACTCTTTCAGCTCAGTTTAAATGTGTATGCTTACAGCTTACTGTTGCAGCTACCTTCTTTTTACAATCCCACAGTCATCTTCGTTTCCATTGTCTCTATAGATAGCTCTGTCTGATATGCAGGTCTAAGGGACAATGGGAAGGGGACTGAATTAACAGTGAAATTCAATGAAAGCTTTTGCTAAATAAGCAGACCTGCAGAAGGAAGAAAGAAGTTACACATTCTCACTGAAGTAAAGTCACCAGAGCAGTGGGCAAAAAACAGTTCATTGCCAAAATCTGAAGGGATACAGCAGCGCAAAAAGATCACTGTTCTTCACTTGAAAGAATTAGCCCAGCATTGTGAGGTTTGGATAGATGACGTGATCAGTTCTTGGAGTAGCTCCAATTCCATTACAAATTAGAGAGTGGAAAAAAGAAGTGTTGGCTACCTACAGAAAACTTAAGGTACATTTGCGAAATCATAGAAATATTGGAAGTGGCCTCAAGAGGTCATATAGCCCTGTCTCCCACCCAAAAAAGGACCTATAGCAATACTGAGTTAACATTTCTGGCTTCATCCAGACAAATCCCAATAACTTCCAAACATGGAGTTTGTACAATTGCTTCAGGTATCTGTTCCAGCTCTGTGATATCTTCCTAATAATAAAGTACTTCTTAATGTCCAGTCCCGTTTGCTGGGTCCCATGGTGTTTATGTTTCCACTTCAGACAGACAGCACAAGGAAGTCATGATGAAGGTGGGTGTTGGACTCTGAACAAAATCAACATATTCACAGACAGGAGCTCTTACAACAAATGCAAGTTGGTTCGTAGGGCTCTGATATGAAAGGTTGTGATTGAGCACTGTTCCATCCTATCTGTCATCTCCATACCCCTGGGCTGACTCATCTAGACCTGCTATCACACTGTTATCTTTTGACTGCAGGAAGCTCATGACACTGTGAAAATTAGATCTGGTAGTTGTCTGATGGGTGGAAACACATGGCAACATCTCTTAAGTGATAGCTGAAGTGGAGGTGGCTGTAAAGTTGTGATCAGGACGGTGACAACCCTGTTGCCCTGTTGATTAGAGAATATCTGTTTTTATTCTCCTTAAAGATGAAGGAGCTAAGAAAACAAGATATATTTGTATGTGTGTCCTCCAGCAGTATTTGACATCTCTCTATTATATCATACAATGGCATCACTGAACTTCATGGTATTCACTTTACTTTGAAGGTATGATAATAATTGTGAAATATAAATATTTTTAATTAAATATTTTTTAAAAGTTTCATAAAACTACCAAGAAATTCCTGTGGCTTTTTAGGTTTTACCTGCATCATATATAGCAGAAAGAAAGGTATAACTTGATCATTAAGAATAAAAATACTCTTTTTCAAAGCATTCAATATAGATACATAGGCAATATAGGTAAACCTTTTTTTCATTTTCTCCAAGAGAAGGAAAAAGCTATAAAGATCCAAATATTCAAAGATGCTGGCTCCTTCCTGGAATATGTGTGATGCCCTCAAATATGACTTTTGCTAGTAGGTACCTTATATGAAATTTGCTGTTCACTTCTCAGTATTTTTCTGCTATCTCACAGATTGAAAATGATGTTACTTCTGATGAAATCTGTAGAGCCTGGTTGAGATTTGCTTTGATAGGGCAGGAAATGGCCATACCCCAGCCCCAGGAAGAAGTTAGCGATAAAAAAATCCAGATTAACAAGAATCAAAGGTTTACTTTGCCGAATAAAAATAATTTCCTTTTATCGTTGGTAGTGTGTCATATCTGATGAATTCTCTCAAGTTTTGGGAGGCAAAAGGAATTATAAAATACACAGGTTAAAGCAGCAAAAGTTATGGCTTTTCTGGCAAATAGACTAACATTACCACCAAGCTTGCTTTTCTCTTCCATTTACACTGACAAAACTAGAGGCAGCTCTGTCAAAATCCATAAAATGACAGTCATATCATAGTGCAGGAGGACAAGGTGACGAGGAATTTATTCCTTGAATTTAATTTTAAAATGTTCATGAAGCACAGTACTTTTCCTCTCGGGGAAAAGAGCTAATGTAAAGAGTAAAAATTCACCCTCATCCTGTTTTTCAGAATGCTGTCATTGCAATTGGTGCAAGCAATGGGTATTCAGATTCTGTGAAAAAATGTACTGGTTCTTCTTGTGTATGCTGTTCACTAGCATTTAGAAAATAGGCAAGGTTTTTTTCTCAGTAAATGTCAAGAAAAAATGTGCATTTGAATTTTTCCCCCTACAACTCACACCTCTCATCCTAGTATTTTGTTCTATAATTACACTTCAAATAAAAGCAGGGAACAGGTCACCATATTGAAAACACCTCCTCAAAAATCAATGAATGTTTCTTATTCTGGATTGCATTACAGATAAGAATGCTGTAGTAATCCTTTTCACGAGGGAAAAATAGAGACCTTTATATAGCACTGTAAATTATGTCTCTCCAGAGTGAACAGCTATTCTCAAATAGCTGCTAATAAGACTAAATATGATAGAGCATTGCAGTGAATCACAGTGTTGTACTGGGTTATGCAACCCTGTAAGGTCACTTACATAAAGAAGCGAACAACTGAAGTGCAAGCAAATTCCTCTATTAATTAATTTGTAAGGCACACGAGTGGCATTTAAAGAGAAAATGACTTAAGAATGCCTCTTGCAATAGGGTGCAAGACTCTGACACTAGTGTAATTGTTCTTTGTGTTTTCTGAACATGTCTGAACCACTGGATCCATACACTGTTGCGAACAATTCTGGTTGAACCTGCTCAGTCCTCTCTTGGATTCCTACTGGCCTTGGGCAGAAGGGAGGTTGCTGATGTGGCTCAAATTATGTGGCTGATTGTAAAATTAAGCGGTGGGGAGACAGGAAAGAGGAGGAAATAAATACACCAAGAAATGTCATACTGTGAAAAGTGGTGTCAAGAGCCTCTTCCTGTAAGTTTAGAAGGCCTTGCCCCTTCCTTACCCTGAGTATTACTGACCTCTAAAATTCGTATTGCTACCCATATGTGCTGTTTAATAAGACAAAACAAATTCTGGGTTGTTAATGGCAAATGAATTGCCTTCATGTGCTTTCTATGTTTCAAAGCCATTCAGAATTTTCCACTGGTATAGGAAAAGAGGATCCATAGCATTCAATAATAGGCATAACTTGAAAACTGACCTGCAGTAGAAACACATCAGAGCTTATGAAATGTGGGAATATTTTTGCATGCAACATTTCATTTTTGTCTTTTAAGGAACTTATATACATGGACATTTGCTTAAAACGATTCAGAGCCTGTACAAGGAAGTATACCAAAGACCAGCTGTTTATCTAAAAAGCACAAGTTTTATCTTGCATCAATTAGTTACAGCTAAACGTATAACAAATTAGCCAGTAAGTTATTTACTGACATTACGAGTGACAATCCAAAGTAATTGATTGTTTGCTCTACAAACCGCATGATCCAAAGGGAAGAGAACTACTATATAGAGGTTTTTCAGCTTAGGCTCTGTACTCAGAATCTCTCTAGTCACCATTATATTTCAGAAGCACAAGAGATGCCCAGAAAGGTTGAGAGAATATTTTTAAGTCTGTGGTAAATATTAGTGGTTTCAAACTCCTCTGTGATCTGAGAGGTGTTGAAGAGTATGCAGCTCACTGGAGAAGAGCTAGATAAACTTTAAATTAAAAAAATGTGAATCACTGAAGTGTTTTAAAGGTGGTGTTTCCATGCTGGACCAGGGAAAGGGATCTTTAGAGTCTAGATTAGCTCTTCAGAGGGATGCGAGCGGCTGCTATAATTGATTCAAGCTATGAGTGAGGGATAACACAAAACAGTTCATGGGCCGCTGTCTCATAGACACCATTAGTATAGAGGTGAAAGGCATGAAATGTACTTCTGATAAGCTTTGTCAAAGAATCTGGATACAATTGCTGTTTACACAACCCATTTTGTTGCATTTTCCTTAGTTTCAGCTGTGCCATCTTTCGCTTATGTGCAGAAAACTTCAAATGCTTGTGCATGGAGGGACTCTCCCTGCTAAGTGTGTCCAGAGACAATGCATTTCACCTTCTCAGATGTTGAGAGGTGGGACAAAGACCCTGTGTGATGTCTGTGCTGTTTGTCAGCGTAGATCCTGGTTATTCATTCCTCAGTCCTTTTTGTTGCTGTCAGCCACAACAGAAGGTTTCAGTGTGTTTTGTTCACTGACTGCAGTTCAGATTGATCGAAGTTGCTGTAAGCACTCTCACAGCAATTTCCTCTCTCTGGTAAGCACCTTGTGCTTTCCTTTTAGTTTTGGAAAGAGCTGTCCTTGCATGGAGGGCTAATGGCTTGCTCTCTTCATTGTGGAGGATCCCTTTGATTCTTTCAACAGCTCAGGGATTTCCCTGAGAAAGTTTAGCCAGTTTTCACCACCACAGGAAAAGCTAATTACTCAGCAGTTCAGGGAAGCAGTAGAAAAAACAGATTTCTAGATTTTTTTTCTGGATGCCAAACTTGTGCAATTTATAAGATATTTTAATTTGGCAGGAGAAAACAACAGTGCACAGGTTTCATCCATCCAACAGGATCAGCTATTTGTTTATAAGAAGCTGTGGCTTGTCACATTTCTCTACTCTGAAAGGTTATAGTAAAAAGAAATTAGAAAATAGCAGTGGTGAGAACACAGTTGTATGTTGATGTGGTGCCTGAAGGTGCCGGGGCAGAATTTACAGCTGGAACGTTTAATTTAGAGTATAAATTCTTTCATACATAGACCATAAATCTTTTCAGGTTAGAGTCTGGCACCATGTGTCTGTCACCCTGATAGAGCACAGAACTGCAGTATAAATTTTTAAAAAGAAGGAGTTTATAAAAAGTTCCTCAATAGCATAAGGAAGCCTAAAAATAGGTTGAAAATATTGAAATACAGCAATGGACTATGACAAATAGCTTATGTCTGTGACAGTTTATCACTGTACCATGATTAACCCAATACATCATCATGGGGTAAGATATGCTTTTTCAGTATTTCCACCTGCAAGGGTTTGTAGAGGGAAGGTCTTCTGTTCATGGATCTCTGGGGAGGGGATGGCATATGGAAATCATCTGAGACAGGATGATAGAGATGATGCTGGAGATACATTTTTCCAAATGTCTCTTTTACTTCTCTCTTTTTCTTTTATTGGAGTTTACTTAAAAGAGAGGATCTATCTGACTACTCTTTTATAAACATCTTGCTGGCTTTTGGCCAAGCCTTGAAATGGGGCTTGAAAAAATTATATTTTGGAAAGGCTGAAAAATAGTTTGTTTTGGCAAAGTCATTCCCATGAACAAGCCCAACAGTTTGGGCAATTTGTCTTCCTAAGTTTTAAATGTAAGTTATTACAGATAGAAAGGAGAAATTCAAGAGAGGGAGCTAAAGAGAAGAGAAAGAACCTGCACAAGCAATAAAAAGATAAGAAAGAAATGTAATTAGTTTACTTAGCTTTTTTTTTCCCTTAAAAAAGAGCTTTTGTTTTGATTTTCTCTTGCTTAAAAACTGTGCTGAAAGGTGTGGAACAGCATGAATCCATTTTTCACAATTTCATGTTGCCTGAGAAGCGTTACAGCAGCAGGTCTGGATGCAGGATGGAAAGAGACAAATAAGTGCAAATAGCAAAAAATGAGCAGGGGGTGACTTAAAGAGAAACAACAACCAACAGTTTTTTCAGCACAGAAGAAAAGAAGAATAGGTAAAGAATGGGCAAAACACAAGGATGTGTCTCTTCCTTCTCCCAGGCACCATGGTTGGGCTGTAAGAAACCATAACTGTTACATTTGAATCATTCATTATCAACATTAAATCTGTGAAAAATACTTGTGATGAGACTCACTTGTAGACACATATCAACATTAGCAATCGTTTTTTAATCCTCAAGGAATGTTATGACTCAAATGAGAAAAATTCAGTATTATTCTAGATCTCAGTGAGAATTGCAGAGAATAAGTCTGGTTTTTTTCCCAGGAAGTAAAGGGAAAACTCTGAGCTTAAATTTACCAGAGTCCTTCAAATAATGACTAAAATATTCAAAATGCTAGACAGAGAATTTGTGTTAATCAGTGTCTTCTCATGGGGGCATGTTTCCTCGAGCAAGCCTGTAAACTTTGATTTTGTGTAACTGGAGGTTAAAAGTTTTCCTAATTAGCATCCATTTCTATTGGAATGTAGAACCTAGCTTGCAATAATAAAGGTGAGGATTTTTTGAAGTGCTGCTAATTATGGAGTAAATTTACCATTTGAAGAAAAATTCAAGTGTGGACCCAAATGAAGTCTCAGAACCACCATTTTTTTGTCAGTGTCACATGGAAGATTAGATGGCTACATTAGGACTATGGAAATAGTAAAATGGAAATGAAGTGGTCAAATGTGTCTATTTAACAAATCATTTACTGATTATGATCAATTAATTTTGTTTGCCCTAAATACATTTTCTGACTTGTACTTGTACTCTGTCTCCTAGGAATGGAGGATTCTCCATGGGACTCTAGAAGAACAACCTGCTGGATAAATGCTGGGGTTAGTGAGACTCACTAGAAATAGCCCTCAATATAGATTTACCTGCTGTTATTTCAAATATTGAGCACATCAGTAGAGACTTCTATCTTCTGAATATTAAAATTTATCGTGATGGGCTTTTTCCTTTTTATTTACTTCTCCTGTCTAGAGTACAAATGTAGCTGAAGGTTTATACTTGTAAATCAATGAGAGACATAGTTATTCTCACTTTTATATATTATATGAAGTTCTTCTCAAGGGTAATACATTATAAAAGGAGACCAATTCATTGCGGAGTGACATATATTAGTACTACAGTTTACCTACAGAATTACTTGATGGATATGGCATGGAATTAAAATATAATTTCAGAGCTGCACTACTGAAATGTGAACATAAAATTATGGACTAAACTCTGCCAGTCACTGGTCCTATTGATTCTAAAGGATGCAGGGTTAGATAATATTCAATAAAATCAGTTTTTGTTCACGACTAAAATAGAAGTTATGTTGCAAAGTATGTTTTCCAGAGGTAGAGAGTTTGGGAGAAAGAATGAGAAACTGGTGCCATCTTATATTCAGGGCCTTATGCTGGAATTTCTTTCATGTGCACATGGCAAATTCAATGTACATGACCAAGCAATCTCCCTGTAAATGAAAAGTTATTGTTACATCTCATTTTATGAAAATGCAGTAAGACAACAGGGTCCACTTTTCATCTGAGTGGTGACAGCCTTTTCTATGTGACTGTATTACGTGTGTATTACATACTCAGCATTTGCTATGGTTCCTTGAACAAAACATACTATCAGATATTACTGCTTGTCTGTTATTTTCAGTGCGTATCTGAAGGTGATGTGCTATCATTCATCACCTTGTTCAAAGAATAGATCTAGTCACAAGGTGTTGCAAAAATAGGCAACCAACAGAAAATGGTAGGCATTGGGGAAAGTCTATATCTCTCTGAGTTAGAGGACAGTATAAAGGAAATAATGTTTTTGGACCAAAAGAAGCCTTGGCGCTGGTATAGATTACATACTAGATGGGAATTTTAAAAATGGTGCTGAAAATGCAAAAACGTTAAAAAATATTTGACTGACTCTGCTCAGAAAGAGCAGAGTGAGGTCTTAGAATAATGAAGTGTATGTTGCTGAAGTATGTTGCATTCCCTTATCGAATTGTTGTGTTTTAAACCCAGCCAGCAACTAATTGCTATACAGCTTCTCACTCACTCTCCCTCCTCACCCAGTGGGATGGGGAAGAGAATCAGAAAAATGTAAAATCTGTGGATTGAAAAAAGAACTGTTTAATGATTGAAATAAGGTAAAATATATTATTAATTTAATAAGAACAACAGCAACACTAATGGAAAGGAAAAAGAGGGAGAAGAGTAAAAGCCAAGAAAAACAAGTAATACACAATAGAGTTGCTCATCACCCACTGACTGATGCCCAGCCCATCCTGCGGCAGCAGTCAGCCCCTATGGACCAATTGCCCCCAATTTGTATACTAGGCATGACATACTATGGTATGGAATATCGTTTTGGCCAGTTTGGGGCAGATGACTACGTTTCCTCACAGCTTCTTGTGAACCTCCTGGCTGGCACGGCATGCAATACTGAAAATGTGTAAATAGTGTAAGCACTATTTAGCAACAACTAAAACATCAGTGCATTATCAATGTTATTCTCATACTAAATCCAAAACACAGCACTGTACCAGCTACTAGGAAGAAAATAAACTCTATCCCAGCTGAAACCAGGACATTAATGGATGTAGATTACATATATTTCTTAAACTGTCAGTCCTACACTAGCAGTCAAGAGATGATAAATATATTTTACATTTGTAAGTAGTGTGATTTCCCACTAGCTCTTGGAATATCAATTGAAATATGCAAGATCCTGAAAGTGCTTCTGCTGTGCCGGTGTTCAAACATGACCTTAAAGTTGTACAGCCATTTAAGTGCACCTGCTACAAGCAAAGTGACAGACCAGCTGACCTAGGAAGAAGTACAAAGAGAGCTTAAGTAATTAATGATAGTCAATATATGTTAAGTATCTACCTGTTTTCAGACAACTCTGTTTTCATTTTTTGATGAGATTACAAGTTCTGCTGGCAATGGCAGTTACAAAGAAGTGGTTTTACTCAGACCTCTACAAAGTTTTCGGTTAAGTATCACGCAATATAGTGAGGAACAAAGGAGCTCTCTAGGGTATCAATAAAGTACATACTAAGTAGCTTAATGCCAGTCTGTCTCAAAGATCTCAAAAAAATTGTCATCATTAATCTTTATCAGACATGGTTAGGAGCTTTTGTGGAGATCAGTGAGAAATTTCATGGTCATTAATAGTCTCACCTGTTTAGGAATCTAATACAAAGTCCCTAGAGATGCCATACTAAATATTGTCAAGAATAACAAGATTGTCAAAAGCAGAGAGAGGTTCATCTCATGGTATGGCAGGTTAAACCCTAACCAAATCAAATCATTCATTTCAAAGGAGGCATTGCAGACCATTCTTGCAGAAAGGTGTTCTATACAATGGAAAGCACTGACGAAAATAGCATTGGCTTCTAAGAGGAAATGAAGTAGCAGGAGCTCCTGTACGGTACAGAGGCAAAAAGTGCTAATTCAATTCTTGTCAGTATAAACAACAGAATAGTGAGTAGGAGGAGGAAATTGACTTTTCTTTCTGTGTGACATTATTGGGACTGATGTGAAATAATGTATACAGTCCTGATGTCAACATTTTAAAAGGGATGTTGAAATACTACAGAGGATATAGAAATAAGCCACAGATATGTTTTGATGGCTGGAAGGGGGAATAAAAAGAGAGAACAGTGAGAGCTCAATCTGTTTATCTTATCAAACAGATCAGAAGACAGCTTGATTATAGCATGTAAGAACCTTCATGGGGAGTAAATACCAGTTACTGAATGGCTCTTTAATCTAGCAGAGAAAGACACATAAAGAGCTAGCGGCTGAAAGCGAAGCCAAATTCAAAGGAGAAATTAGACACAAACTTCTAACAGGTTGGGTGATAAGCCATAAGGTACAAAGAAGATGATAAATTGTCACTTCAGTTTTTACGGTAAAGGATAGATGCCCTTCTTAAAGTCCATGTCTAATCAGACCAAAGGGATCCAGTTTCGTTTTGAGATAATAGTGTTAGAACTCTTGACTCGGGAAAAAGATCATGTTAGATCGGGTGGTCTCTTCCAACCTTCACTACTGTAAATCTTGGGAGTACAAATTCTAGTACTGAGTCCAGCCATACTTTTAATCCTTGTATGATTTCCTCTATAAACCATGATGAGGTTTATTCTAGTACTGTTAGCAGAGGGATTAACACATTCCCCTAGCAAAACACCAGAGAAGTGATGCAGAAGGAATGTTAGAGGAACAATTTGCTTAGATGTTCCTCCTGGGGAAAGAGGAGAGCAAGTAGATAGGAAATGACAGAGGTGGACCATTTCTCGGTGCTCACCAGTTCATGCCACACCACAGAAAAGTCTGTAGTTGGTTGCTAGATGAATACTGAGCTCAGTACAAAAGGGGGGGAAAACGACTGTTTCTTCTGCATCTCAGGGATACACAGAAAGGCAGTCTTCACCCAGCAGGGAGGATTTATTGCCTTATTATTAACAGTTTGCTCATTTCCCTATGCCCCAGGACAAAAGTTTTGCATGCCCAAAGTCAGGAATATAAACATTTAGATTTGAAAAATTGTCATGAATAAAAGGAAGATGTTAATTGTGTTGTGACAGTTATCTAGCACTCCACTGCAAGAGAATTCCAGAGCTCTTTATATTATCCCCTGGCCAATAATAGAGGAATTAATTCTAGATCAAGCTCTGACATTTTTACCATGTGGTGGGGGGAAACAGTTTTCCCCCCTGAAGTTATAAAATGGTAAAACCCCAGGGGGTGGTGACCCTTGAGGTTTTTAGCCAATGAGTGCTTCTGCAAAATATAAACATATCACACTTAGACTGGAAGAGAAGGTATTTGTTAGTTGTTGTTGGAGAGGTGGCCATGTTCTGAGGCCCCCGGCAGGGGGGCTACAGGGACTTGGAACAGCATAAGACTGGGCTAAGTGCCTGTAGCTAGAAAGCTGAAGGAGTTTTCTCCACCTTGAGTGGGCAGCAGGAACAGCAGCAGAGACAGCAGTGAACAGAGGCTATGGCTGAAAGCCAACAGATAAGAACTGAACTGGAGAAGCAGCAGAAACAAGCATGCAGCCGAGCAGAGAGACACAGAGTTGTCTGAGAGATGAGAGCCAGCAGCAGAGAGAGAGAACTAGGCTCTACAGAGAGAGAGAGAGAGAGTTTGGGTAAGAACTTAAAAGACCCCAAACCCCTCTGAGACCTCTGAGAGAGAGGAGAATGATGGACTCTTACTTGAAAGAGTCTTAGAGTGCTACAGCACTGCAGAAAGGAGCTGAAAAGCTCCGAGAAGGAATGCGGAGAGGGTGACCTTAGCCCTCCCTCACTGCCTTGAGACAGAGCACGAAGCTCTGCGAAGGGAATTTGAATCCCCTGAAGATAGGGACCGTCACGAAGACTCCTGTATTTCATGGTATGATGTAGTGAAGTGACCCTTGTCCCGGTGAACACAGCCTACAGAAGATAAGACCCTCGCTTGAAGATGAGTGGCCGATAGGGCTTAGATACCCCCTTGTGTGTACTGGCAGAGGTCCAGCTACAGCTGCTGCATGGAAGAGAGAGAGAGAGATAGACTGCTACTCTGAAGAGAATGCTGCTCTGAAAGAGGAAAGGATCTTTCTTTCTTCCCTCCTAGACTTTTATTTAGAGGGGAGAAGTTTAATCCATTGTCAATACTTTTATGTCATGGTAGAGATAGCTAAGATTGTATATAATGTATTGTAGTATTTATTTTGTACAGTCATTGTAATATATAATCCCTTTCCCCCATTTTGAGTCTTGTGTGGTGTCTGGAAACCAATCTCACACTGGGTTGAGATGTGGGAGGGAGCTAGGACTAGACAATTGGATTTTTGTCTCAAACCATGACATACCAACATTCCATTGCCTCTGTACATAGTTAATTGAATGAGAGAGAAAGTTTGCATGATGTGATGGCTTCTGTGCAGTTATAGCAACACCAGGCTTTAAAATCCGTTACTTGAGCTGTCTTGTGCTATTTCTGTACCCTGTAATTGTTTAAGAAGATAAAAGATTGACAAGAAAGCAACTTTTCTAGTAGTTTTCTTAGCCCTGAAATCCCTTTCTGCTCAGCCTGAGTTCTTCCTCTCCACTTAATGAGGTACCTGAATTCCTGGGATAGAAAGAGACACAGATGAGTCATAGGCGTGGTTGCCCTCAAATAAAGATATCCTTCCTCTGAGAAAGAAACCTCTTTTGAATATGGTGGTACGATAGTCCTCATAGTTTTCCAGCACACAATCTCAATCTGGAATGTGTAACACTGAAAGAGCAAACTGTGTTGATTTCCTTGGGCAATTTGTAATCTGTTTATTCAGAACAAAAACTTCTTAAATTAACATCTGACTGATGTTACTCTCAAAAATATTTTATTAACTCTCAGCACCTTGAAAATATTCCCACTGAGACTTCTTCACAGCAACACAAGCTTTGACACCTTGTTGGATAAAATGCTTACAGTAAGAGGAAAACAGATGTGCCAAGTCAGCTAAAGCTCAATGTGCAAAGCAAAAGGGTAAGAGTTGGCAAGTATGCAACTATGAAATCTGTTAAATATACTCTCCTAGGATTGCTTGTGTGGAAGGTGATATATCCTCAGCACTGCCTTTGTGATTAGAAGCCCTGGACACCATTGCTTCAGACTCCAAAGTCTCTTTCTTATGCAGCACTGAATCCAGTGTTTTAACACCTTTGGATCTGTACAAACCAAAAGCAGATTTCTTACCTCAGGGTAAATTTAAAAGATTTCTTGCTAATATGGTCTAAATCAATACTGGAACAGAAATTAACATGAAGCTCAAAGCAGTAAAAAACCCTCCACATTTACAATACTACAAGGGTTATTGGTATTAGGGAATAGAAGTGGATAGATAGTGATACTTCGTAGAATTCCATTTTGAATACTCATAGAATCAGATAGGCACACACCCAAGACAACTTTTAGCCATATGGTTAATTGCCAAGTATTTTACTTGACAGGAGTATCATAGGATTCAGAGGTTAAAATTATTTACTAGATTATCATACTCACACAATTCCCTTTTCTTTTGGTGTGCCAGGATAAGGAACTCACAGTTATTGTCTGCATTTTTCAAGTATTCTGTCTAGGCAAATTCTGTATTACTAAATCATAAAACTTATACTCTTTCTCTACAACATTATTCCTCAACCTAACGAACACCACTAAAATATTTGTTCCCTGCTCATCTCAAATTCTTTTTTTTTCTGTTTTCATATTATCAAGAAAATAATGATGAACATTATAAAAATTATGGACATTATAAAAACTTGATAAGGATTAAGGTGAAATGCAATAGAAGTCATTCCATTTACCTAGCAACTGTTAGTAACCCAGTTGGGAATTGTGTAATTGTATTTCTGCCCAATTACTTAAATGTTTCCTCTTTTGCCACCTGCTTGGTGTGCTGATTTATTGGTAGCTGAAAGAGAGAATAACCCAAGCAGTTCAGCTAGCAGATTCCAGTGGGAGGAGGTCAGTATAACATCTGATTTGCAATTTGCAGTTTTCTACTTATTCATGTGCAGAGTTCTGTCCCAGGAATAGTTCAGTCATGTAATATACAGACTTCTAATAAAAGGAAAAAATCCATGCTTGCTGAGTTCTCAGAAAGTTGGATTTTGCCTCGCTTAAGCTGAGAATTCTAATTTTCCTCCACAATATGAAAATGAGTTTGCAATGCCAGGTTCACTGAAAATTTCTTGTGTCCCTAAAGAATTATCTCCTGTTATTGCATATGTACAGATGATTATTTTTTACTGTTTCTTTTCTGTTAATTACTCATTGAAATTACTTGGTTACTCAAGCTGTGGCTATGAATGGGCCTGAATCAAAACCTAGATCAGAACATTCTTAAATGGCAAGAAATCTTGGACACACACATAAACCTCACAAACAGCCTTTCTCTGTATAGTGAGGTAATGCAGTAAACAACTGCTCATTTTCTCCCAGCTCCAAAAGCCTCCAAATGTCTGAGCAAGTCCTATTTTAGCCTGAATTTTCCAGTTCAACACCCTTTGCAGCTCTACTAATAGGATGTAAGCATGTATTACAGCTGTAGTAACAGCTATACAACATAGCATTTGCCATTTTGAATTAGGCAAATCAACTGCCTCATTCTAGAGGCTGTCTGTGGCACTGACAAATATTAGATGCTTACGCAGAAGTAGGAGGGAAAGAGAATATTACCTCAGAAAAAAAATAATATCTTGTTAGATGCTTTTTATGCCCTGGGTAGTGAGAGCATATTTCCTAATGTTAGTCATGCTTTGCAAAAGCAAATTCAAGGGTATGAAGGTTTTCTGCCATATCTTCCACAGGAAGGCAGGTCCAGCTAGGTGTCACAGATACCTGGGGAAAACACAAGTGGCACTGAAAATGCCTAGTTTAGGTTCATGTGTTGAGCCACAGTCAATAAAGCCAAGAGAATTATTTGGCTTAATCAAAGTAGGTCAACTACATAGAAGCCTTGCTCTCTGCTGACTTTTGAATATCTGTCTATCAAAACTACAGTTTGATGCCTTAGTCATTAACTGAGTCTCAAGTGAAGTTGCAAATCAAAAAACAAGCACAACAGGGGAAGTAAACAGGGGAAGTTGCCTATGTGTCACACACTAGCCAGCAAGTTTTGTCCTATGAGGAGCTTTGATCCTCTTGAGCACTTCATGCTTCTCTCCTTAACATATTTGCTTCCACAGACACTGAGAAGGTTCTTTTCTGATGGGAAGCTCCATTTCAACTCCATTGGGCACGAATCACCAGCACTAGCACGTGCCTTACACAGAGCTAGCCTGTTGGTTGCCTGGTCTCTCAGATAAGAGGGACTTCTATAGGACCCCTCTTCCTGTAGGTTTTCTGTGTTTTATGAGATCAGCTCAGGGCATAGGCAGGACTAGGGGATCAGATAACAGCACATCCTGCCGCAAAATGAACTCTGATAACTTGCCTA
Source organism: Corapipo altera (assembly GCF_003945725.1). NCBI lineage: Eukaryota > Metazoa > Chordata > Aves > Passeriformes > Pipridae > Corapipo > Corapipo altera. The sequence goes on along the minus strand of NW_020884872.1, from coordinate 57,067,786 downwards.
AAAACATTCAGATTTTCATCTTTTGGGTCTCTGTGTCATCCTGAACTTGAATGTAATTACAGCTATCTCCTCTGGCTGACTGCCTGTGAATTATTGTACCGTATATCACCCACTATTTGACATTTATTTGTACCAAATTAAAATGACCTTTGCTCTTGGAAGATAATAAATTATTTTTAGAATTATAGCAATTCCCTTTCAGTTGAAATAATGCAGAAAGACATGTTAGAATCAAAGGCAGGAGAAGGAAAAGCAGACACTTCAGATATGCGAGCAATCAAGATTGATAGGTTATGTATATTACTGGCTTGCTATGATTTTTTTTACTGTGAAAATATATTTAAAATTTACAATATCTTTTAGCAAAAAGATTCACATTCATTATATATGAAAGGTCTCCTCATGAATCTTCAAGAGAAAAATAACATAGGGCTCACAGTTTTATCCTAAGCAAAAGTGATAACTAACTCAACAGATTTTCATATTAGAGAAATTTGACCCCGTTCTTCTAAAAGCCCTGTAGGTCACTTTTTGCAAGTGTGTCTTTGGGCAGGCTGTGGGGTCAGGAGGAAGCTTTATTTCACTTACATGATGCATTTGCTGAGGGTGTCTAACTCATTTCAGTACCGAATACCAGCACCAACCTACATAGGAACAGGAGTTTTCTTGGGTTTTTTTTCCTTCCCTCTTTGAGAAGCAAAACACCCCTAATGCTCCACACACTTCTTTAAAACTCAATATCTGCCAGTTACCTTTGCTGTCCTTTCACAAGCTGTGGCACAGACATGTGCATGACCTGCAGATCAGTTGGCCAGCTTGCAGAAATTCAGATGGTCTGGGAAGACTTGCTAAGGAATACAACCAGGCACCCTTAACTGTTGTAATTTTATTGCAAAGTAATACATGTCAGTGTTAAGTGGGACATTTCATTGTAATGAACACTCTTCAAACATGCCTGAGGTGACTAGAAATATTAAAATAACCCAAATCAGAGATAGATTATTAGAAAATCTCATTTTCTGTTCATTACCAAGTTTAGACACACAAACTTTAAGACCAGTTTTTCTGTATCCCTGGCTGGAATCAGGTTCTTCACAGTGGTCTGTCTGAGCAGCAAAGGTACTTACATGCCACATGTTAAAATGGCATAATGCCAGCACAGAGTATATTCATCGCATTGAATGTGAGCTCTAGTTTAGAAGAATATCCACATTTTCTTCTCCCATCTAAGAGGAAACCATGCCTCAAAGATGTTTGATTTTCAGAGTACTGAAAAACTTAAAAGGTGATAAATCCTCTCTTTTCATGGTCTAAGGCATCCCACAATAAAGACCAAATTCTGAAGCCAAGTGGCTCAGCTGTTTCTGAGCCTTTCTGGATCACACTCAGAGGCAAAGCAGAAAGAAGTAAAGAGGGAAAACCTGCATACAGAAACTCTTAAAAAATGCAGGTTTAATATTACATGCCATTAAAGAGGTTTAAGCACATCTTGCTAAGCACTTACTGCAGGACATACATAAGGTGAATATTTGGAATTTGTTACTCAGAATATCCCTGGTGTAATAAGGAAAGCTTTTTCTTGATGAAAAGTCAGACAGGGTGAGAAAGAAGTGGAAGAGAGAGCTCAGCAGTCCACAATCCTCAAGCTGAACAGAGCTGAGGCCAGCTTTCTGCCTGTGAAAATTCTGGATGGGAATGGGGTCCAGCAGCAGCATCAGACAGCTTTAACTTTCTGTTCCAGATTTGTCACAGCTCAGGTCATTTTGACTTAGGTACAAAACAAGATGGAGAGATTATTTTCCTAATGCCATGCAACAACTGTTTTTCCTTTAATCCAGAAGATGTTTCTGACCACTCCCAAGACACTTTGAGGTGTTCGTGAAGGTGTCAGAGAAACGGGTAAACTTCTCTGATGCCAAGCGGTAGCACGAAGCTTTTATTTCACCAAAGTCCCACTTTAACACGCAAAATAGGATTTACAGAGTGCTCAAGTGCAATCTGCAATTAACATGCTATTTTTTCCCCTCTTCTCTGCTTTGGTACTCTGTATCCAGCTCTTCACTTTTTGATTGGGAATAGAGAGTAGCTTCAACCAAAAAAAAAAGGTAGAAAATGAATGCCATGGCTCCCACAAAAGGAAGAGCTGGCGGTCTCAGTGAGGCATATCAGACAAAAATTTTAGCTGATATTAGGCTCACAGGCCTCCTAAGATAGGAGGCCTCAGGTAGGGCCAGATCCCAGGGCTCTGAGGTACACAGAGCTCTCAGGAACGGTGAAGACAGATCTTGGGGGAATGGAAAAGCACACAGAAGACAGCTGAAGCCTGGACAAAACCTAGAAGTGTGGTTGACTTTAGTCTGGTCCCAAGTACAGCAAAATAGGGCTGACAGCCCTCTCTGTTTTCTCAGCATGTCAGGTGAAGTTCACAGATAGTCAAATCCTTCTTTCAGAACTGGGTGAGACAGTTCTCAAAAACTCTGGAGCAGTTTTTTCCCAGGCTGAAGGGAATGAGCTGATATAATTCCAGCCTTGACTCAAAGCTTCCCAAGGGCACTGACAAACAAACATCCCAGAGAACCCTGAGCAGTAAAGAGTGTATTGCTTATGAGCATGTGTCCTTCAAATATTATGTATTCAAAGCAATTTTGGATGAGAATAGTTTAAAGGTCTAGCTATGAGAAGCCAGGTTGTTGCCTGCTGGCAGATTCAGTCAGTCCATTTTTTTATACCGCTGAGGTAAGACATCTCTGTGCCTTTCCTTTACTTCTTCTCTTTCAGCAAGTTTCCAAAAGCTGTATCTTTGTTGCCACTATTACCAATGAACAGAGATCATGGAGAAACTAAACTTAAAATTAGATGTCAGAATTATGTGGATCCACGTAAGGAATTTGTTTAGGAAAAAAAAATCTATTCAGGAACTGTGATTATATTACTAAAATGGCAATATAGTCACTAATAATTGGTGTGACAGATTACAGTTAGTCTAAATTATTATTTCTGACTTCTATGTTTACTCATTATATGTTTTCAGACACTATCTATTTCTACTAAGTCTTTCTAATAGTTTTCTGAGCCTTTTTTGTTCAGAACTTTTTCAAGGAAGTTTTTTAGTTTCTAAGTCAACAGTATAAAAAAATCTGTCATGCATCTGTTTTTTAAAAGGACACCGTAATCCCATCACTCAGAATACCTAAAAAGCTTCTGAATGTTTCATGCTTACATTATTTGCTAGTTTTATGCAGAGGGCTTCCTTGGAGAGCCTCAAAACCAAGGGTTAGCCTAGATGTAATTTTGCATTTTACTTCCACAATATGCTCTCTGCATTCTCTTGAAAATGTTTCCATTCTTTCTTCTTTGTATACTGATATGTGTGCATTATTGACTGACAAGAACAGAATCCAACACAGCAGCACAAAATTATGTCACAAGATTATGTGACAGACAGCATTCTTTGACCAGCCATGGGAGATAACCTGAGTATGCCAGGTATCTATAGCAATTGAATCATAGCTTTAGAAAGGAAATAAAATGCTTCAGAAAAATTGGTTTTTTTGAAAAAGGAATATTTCAGGATCGGTTCCACATATCCTCAAACTTGCCTGCTAGAAAGAAAGACTTGAGGGAAGAATCAGATTAGCAACATGAATAAGGATTCAATAGAGTTTCCAGCTTCATTTTATAAGCACCTTTCCCCAGCCATATCCTGTCTCCCTCAAATCCTTCATCAGACTCAGCACAATAATCTTGTCATTCCCATCTTTCCAACTTCCAGCCAGCCTCTAAAGACTTTCATATTCTCACTCCTCTCATTGCACTTTCATCTCCTTTCCATTTGTGCTTCATCTCCATGTTTCAGCCCACCCCAGACCCACTGTTTTTTCTCCAGTTCCCACTTCAACAGCCCCATGCACTTCTTCAATTTTGCCTGTTCCTGGCCTTATGCAGAGTTGAGTATAAAGTCAATGACTGCTATAATTGTACTAGAGGTGTCATGCGCTGGTGCGTTGGTTGGTTCCATGCAGAAGGGGTCACATGTGAATTCTACATCTTGTACCCTGAGACATTATTAAATGGTGACTCTCACATATCCAGCTATCCATATCCATGAAGATCTGAAAAATTCTATGCTTGTACATGTCAAACTTGCTGTCAGATTTGGTAGAAATTGACCAGTGGGTTCAATGAATGTGAATTGGCAGAAACAGAAGCAGAGAAACAAGTTAAGCCTATGTAATTTTGTCATCAAGAAATTCAGTAAGAAGTAATGTAAAAGGGCCTACCTTTAAGACTACTTCTTTCCTCATGAAAACAATGAGCTGCACTCACAAGTGTGAAGGAATGAACATCAGATAGTTTAACTTCCAGAAGTAGTATTCTAATAAGAGTCACAAAAATGTCAGTCATAAAATGACCATAAAGTAAATCAGACAATTATTAAGGTAAGAATCACTGCCTAGAAAATAAATCTACCTGTTATCAATGTAAAAAGACCACACCAAAAAAAAATAAAATATACACATATATTACTACCTTCTTAGAACATCATTGTTTTAAATGCAGATTAGGAATATCAAACATTTGTTAGTAGTATCATCACCAAGTTCAGTGTCTAACTGGGATTACTTGTATGTTTTATTTTTCAGATATATTCTATTATTTTTTATATCTATAACTGCTGTGTATCAGAAAACATTTCTGCAAATGCAGAGCAGTCAATTTGCTTTTACTTCTGCAAAGTTCATGTTGAAAAGAAAGTATATCACTTTTTCACATGGCTTCTTTGCCTGAAAAACTGCATGGAAACGGAGGAAGTAATATATTGCAGGGAAGAAGTCATAAACTGTGAATGAAAGTTAAATTAAGAGCTCACAGACTATCATTAATCATTTTACATCACACATTCTCCAGTAAAGCTGGGGGCATAAGGAGACCTGAGCACACCATTCTTTCAAGATACATAATTCCATGACTTCACATGAATTAGCCCCAGCAGGTATCTACCAAAGTGATGGAGAATCAAGTCTCAAGGCAGCAACTTTCTTTAATATATAACACCCAATAAGCACAAAGAGAAGTACTTAGCAGAGAATTTATGCTGATCCTCAGCGTCATCCTGGCTTTACTTTGAAAAGTCCCTGGGGGATGAGTCTGGTACCTAGCAGTGACATTTATGGAAATGGTTTGTATGTGTTAGGATCAGAATATCCACCTGGAGGCTGGTAGTACTGTTTAGAGTGGAGAATTATGCATGCTGTGGATATGTTTCCTCCTAAATACTTGCATGTATTTCTCAACTTTGTCATGGGAATTGCAAGAAGCATTTGTAGATGTAGGAACCTCAAGATAAATTTAAGACAGATAGTGGGACAAGGTACTGAGGTGGGGAAATAACACATGAACTGAAAACATTACAGCTACTCTGGTTTATACTAGCTGAAAGCCTTACTTGGAGATGAATAACACGGTTAAACAGCGTCAAAAGTGAAAAAATTCTAACCTCAGCCAAACTAAGGATTGAAACTTTAGCTTCTTCATGTTTCGTGAATTTCAAGGAATTCATAATTATTAGGATTCAATGTTACTGAAGCACAGTAGATCTGCAATTGTCAAAATGTTGGTAGTAATAAAACATATGGTTAGGAAGATATGAAAAGCTCCCTGTCCACATCCTCACCTGGCCACTCAGTACATTTCACTTCCAAAATGAAATATGGAATTATTTGAAATTAATTGACTGCAAATACAAAGTGTAGTTTGCAGGATATGTGACTGTGTTTGCTCTATTGAGGGCTCATGGAGGGAATTGTTTTGTCCTGCTAGTTCCTTTACAACAATTTTAAAGAACAGCTTTAACATGCTGCTCACAGTTGTGACAATATCTGACTACCCACTACCTGCTCCAGGTAGTCATTAAGGAACCATAAGAGACTTTTGTTGGCTCTTCACCTCCCAGAACTGAGATCCTTCATGAATTCTTCTTTGAGAAAGGAAAAGAAACTTCATATGGCTGCTTGTGATATTGCAAGGAGTAGCATTAACCCCACTGCCTTGTTACTATGGAGATGCATTCTGCTATCCCACTATAATCATTTTGTCAATGACATTTTGTTGCTCGCTTATGAGCCTGCTGTTAGGAGAAAGCATTTCTGCCAGAGATTAAAAAGAGCTATCTGAGATTCCCGCTTGCACGTCATGCAGAAGAGGGCTGAACCAGTGAGTGTAGAAGTGATCTTCCTCCACTAGAACTGAGCAGGACTGCAGTGTGCCTGAACTAGAAAATCTCACACAAAAGGTGTGGATGCATTTACAAGTGACTGCAATTGTACTCACAGTATTAACCAAGGACAAATTATCTGAATAGTTGTGCCCATGTTAAAAAAAATTGATGTTATGTGAGGTATGGATTTTTCTTTTTGTTTTATCATGTTCTAAATTTTTATAATTCTTAAATAAAAAAAAGCAGTGGTCTTCTGCCATGTTCTCAGCACATGAATTTGATGGTCCTTGGGGGACTACAAAGAGTTGTTCGTTTTAATGTCCCAAGTCAGGATTACAGAAATTCTGTAGTAAAAATATGAAGATTGGTCTATGATTCTATGATTATATGAAAAGCACCAGAGAAAACAGCAGAACAAAGTTTAAAAGGGGAGGCATGTGTTAATCACTGTGAGAGGCATGTGTTAATCAGTGGGGAACTCAGTGTTTGTGATTTCATGTGGAGGATGAACAAACTGAACTAAAGTTAAAGCTGACAAGTGGATAAAAACAGGATATAGCTTATCAGTCAAGGAAAATAAAAGTTGTGAAATTCAGGAATTTTGCCTAACATTTACAAAGGGTGAGTCAAAATCACAAGGCAAGCAATCCAGAACAGCATCTGCTCCTAGAAGAGAAAAAAGACAGTTCAAAACCCCAAGATGCATGTGGAGGCTGCAGTTGCTGATATTGTCTTCCACCTTGCATACAAGGGGTCCAAAACTTCTTAGTATTGTGTCTTGGTACATATGAGTACAGAATGAAACCTGTGAGAGATTGAGAAGGAGTGGAAAAAGTGACTTAGAGATTTTTGTATTGCAAAATCACCTTTCTTTTCATAAGGTCTCTTGCAGAATTCAGCTACAATGATTTCTTACAAAGCTCATAGAGTAATATGAGTACAAAGGTCTGAAATGAGCTTAAAGATTTTCTCAATGTTAGGATTCCTGGCATGGTTTTGTAATTATTTCATTTTCTACTGAGAAGGGTAATCTTTTATTAGACTAAGTAGCATAACTGGGAAAAAAAAAATAGAAGATTTTCTTCAGAGTACTCCATTTCTAGGATGAAAAAAGGAAAAAAGAAGTTTAACTTTTTGCAGTAGGGAACTTCTGCTCTGAATTTATCTTAATTATGTTAATTAGTTAGACAACTTCAAAGTACAGTTGCACAAATATTTGCCTGCTAACAAATTTATTTGACGTAGATCGACCCCAACCTCTTCATAGCAGCATTGTATGAGGGCTGTGCCATAGACTGGATCAGCAAAATATGTTGGGGTTAAAATAGCAACTAACAAAAAACCAACAACAGCAACGAAACCTCCCAACTTTTTCTATTTTAATCTTTTTATTTGGCAGTATATTTCCTTGGTTTGGTTTAGAGCACTCAGGCCCTCAGAGAATCAGTGTGGAAAACAGAGGAGGCAGGAAAGAAAAGCGTGAGAAGGAATGATGGAGTCTTTGAAGGCGACAAAGAACTAACCTGCTTTCCCTTACTCCCTTGGAAGTAGAGTCATCCTGCTCCACAGCCTCTGCCTTGCTTCTCTTTTACCTGTGGCTTGTCTTTATTTAGAGATGTTACAGAAAAGAAAGGAAAGGTCAGAGGACCAGGAACAGCTAATATGGGGCATAATGCTGGTGGCTTTGCTGTCCATGGTCTACCAGGCACAAATAAACTCCAAACACTGCAGGCAGAAATCAAGTACGGCTGAACTGTTTTGGAGATGAAATGGTTAGAAACTGTTTAAGACCTTAAGCAACCTTAAACCTCTCATAAGTCCTGCCACAATGGAACTGCATTTGACACATATGTTATGATCAGGTTCTTTAAAATTATTAGGGAGGTTCCTCTGTCCAAATTAAAGTGCAAACGAGACCATATGCCAAAGTCAACAGTATGGATTTTTATTTTATAGTAAATGTGAGGTAGAAGAGAGACAGAAAGAAATAGGAAAAAGAGAGAGGGGGGGAAGAGATAGAGAGCAACAGAGACAGATTAAGCAGCAAAAGATACCATCACTCCATGGATTCTGATGGTGTCCCATTGATCCTCTTCTTGTGGTCTTCTCAGTGACGAGTCCCATTCTTGTCAAAGTGATGGTTTCAGTCTGAATCCATTGAGGGAAGGCCAGGATGGTGAGGAAAAAGCCCGTATGGTGAGGGAAGAAACCATTGTGGTGAGGGGAGTCCTTTGGTGAGCAAAGACCAGGGTGGTGAGGGAAGAAACCCGTGTATTTATTATGCTTAGTCTAGGTGGGAATGCTTCTGATACCTCCCCTGGAGAGGGGAGTTTTACCATGGATGATGTAATACAGGATCACAGGACACTTCAGGAGTCTTTGACACTTTCTAAGAGGTTACAGCTGCCTGTTATGGCAGCACAGTTGAGTTCATTATGACCCACCAGTAGAGATGAGTATCTTCAGGTTATGTGTGAATTTTCTCAATGCTTCCACAGAGTGGAGTTATTACAGCTGAGTTATCATGTAAGGACAGAGAAACACTATCCCACCTCGCAGGAATTACCTCTCTCCTTACCTTGTTCAACAGCCAGCCTGTAGCGAAAGGTGGTGGGTGTGCACGCCCTCAACACCTGGACGGTTACTCTGCACATTGTCCTCTTGCACCTGGATTGTCTGATCCATTGGCATTGTAGTCTTTCACACTTGTGGATACATTCTTCTCCTGGATAATTGGACAATAATATCACCCTTATCTCAAGTTTCCATATTAGGCATATGAGGGGTGGGCTTCAGTGAGCAGTTGCTCCTTTGCACAGTTTGCTACAGCGGACAAAAGTCTTTCAGTAATTTTAACAATGTTTTAGCCATAACCCATTTCAGTGTGTCACAACATGGCAAGTGACAAACCTGCTGGCGGTAGTCTTCCCCAGTGGACCTTCTTCATAGGGATATTAGCAGGCCTAATAATGACTGATCTTGACTTATTCTCATAGATTTTGATGAAAAGGTAGTAAACATTATATTCCTTCTCAGTTTGGCACATATCACTGAAAATCCTCAGAATGGTGAGTAATCAAAGAGCAACCTAAGAACTGTATACTCAACCTCTGCGCAAGGCAAACTGGGGCTGTGCAAAACTCTGCCTGGTTGACATAGGCTGATCTTTGTTTTGTGTCTCTTAGGACAGCCACAGCCTTTTGCTTGGAGCAATTGATTTTTTAAATGGTAGTCTATTGTTGAGGGACTGCAACAGAACTGGAATAATTTCTCTGTACAATCATTGGCAACTACACAAGGACATTTTAACAGCTGCAAAGTGAAAGCAGACAGGCTGCAAGAAGGACTGCATGGCATGACAAAGGCATGACTTTTGCTCTGCCTATTTTCTACATGACAGTTAAGTCAAATTTCCCTTTTCTGGTTGCTTAAGATCCTGTAAGATTTATTAGTAGGCTAAAAGGTTTAGCCAGTCTCAGCTCTCTCTTTGCATTTAAGTATTCTCTTTTATAAAAGAAAATAGCCTTTGTTTTGACAAACTAAACATGCTGGACTTTTTCAGGCTGCTTTTTAACACACTATAGTGTTAGTACAGTTAAAGTGTGTTCCTTGCCCCAAGCTTTGCATGCTAAATGTGACAATGTAGGTTGTATGTAGTCCAACTTCATATGAAAACTCTAGCACTCTGTGGCAATTAAGGTCAGCATCTTCTGGGAAGGAGTCCATGGATTAACTACTAATGTCAGCCATGGCATGACTGACCAGTCTCTTCTGCAGGTTAGAGCACACCGAAATCTATGTTAAGCAGTATAGTGGGACCAAAGTCTAAGCTCAGCACTCATTCTACATGAACTATAACTCATGTAAACCCTGCATTTGTAAGGACGTGATCATACAAATGTTTTAACTGTGAAGTACTTTTAGCACCGTTCCAGCCTGCCACTTCCCCTGAAAAGTTTGTATGTGGACAATTTCCAGCATCTGCTCTCCTTTTGTTGTTTTAAGCATGGAAGTTCTGATTGTATACAAGATCCAAGGGGGGTGTCACTGTTGACTTAAACTGTGGAAGAGATAATTCCCTATTCTTTTCTGGAAACATCTCACTTCAATCCAGCTTAGCTTTGAAGTTGGCTTTCAGTGACTGCCTCCTAAAGGGCCTGGGCCTAGACACTGTGCTCTGATCACTCTGTTATTTCTGTCTGGTTCTTGAGGAGCTTCATTAGTAACCCCATCCAGCCAAAATTTCCTCTTGTAGTATCCCTCCCATCACATCCCATGTAGCACCTTCCTGTCAAACCATGAATTAATTTAAGTCTCCTGTTTAACTGCAATATCCAATGTTTTGCAGAATTTCAGCTGTTTGAGATGTATTGCTTGTCCTTTTTAAACTGAAGTAAGGACTAAGACAACATTTCACAGAAAAAAAATTCATTTAGAGTTCCTTGGTTACATCATCAGCATCAAATGTTTTATTGCTCAAAACAGTTGCCAAAACTTTGCACTGGAAAATTAGTTTTAGTGTAAATGAACTTTGGAAAACCCAAATGTCTACACTTAATGATTCTTGAAAGATTTTAATTTCCAAACATGTTTCTTTTTTCATACTTTTTATCAGGCTTATTAACCTTCAGCGCAGATATAGAAATAGCTTCTTTGAGATTGTAGCCTCTGATTTGTTGAAAATTTGGGGGGGATGGGTATCAGATACATCATACAAATCACAGTATTTTCTGTTGTTAGTATAGCATTTGCATGGTTTGTAACCATGTATGATTTTTCTGACTTCACCATAGTCCCATTAGCTGCAGGAGCATATGTGATCCATGAAGAGACTGTGCAACCAGCTAACACAAAACTGACCATATATTTTGTAGCTGTTCATAGAGTGGTACACTGCTGTACCTGCCCAGCTTTGTGACACTGTACTAGAGGGGAATAATAGCCTTAAACCAGTAAAAACCTGCAGGACCTGCAGCACAAGGAGTGCTAAAAAGTGCCTGTAGGGACAAAGCACTTATCCGTAACTCCGGGTTCCCAGAAAAGACTCTCATTTCCCTGAGAGGTTTCAGGTAAACTCTGAAGCTACCAAGATCCACAGAGAGGCATGTGCAACACCCGCATTCAGGTGCCTCTCTGCCAGTGGGATGGATGTTGGTTTGATTTAGGACCCTTCACTCTTCATCCAGGGCTGGGAGACCCGAGTTCCTTGGGATTGGACCTACAGTCAACTACAAGTGGAACAGCTCAAACCTGTTAACAGTGGTCCACAGTGAAGGTGTCATCAGCCATACTTGGTTGGTCTGTCATGCAGGAGCTCTGGATCTGGATCCTTCCCAGCTTTTAAAGACAAACTTGACCATGAGGCTCCTGCAATGGAGCTTATCCCCCAAAGAAAACATGGCTGAGCCTTGCACACTCAGGAGGTACAACACCAGCAGGGTTCTCCTGAAGGTGAGGGCATGGGGTCTCCCCTACAAACCTTCACCTTGGATATGACTTTTCAATGAAAAAGGAAAAGATTATGTTCTTGGAATTGGATGTTTGAATTCCTTCAGGTTCTTCTCAATTTGTTTTAATCTGAGTTTCAGTCTCTCTTCCTCTACCCTGCAGTCTAATGAAATCTACCACTTATAAAACAGAAAATAGTTTGGAAACTCAGCTGTAGAAAATTGTTTTAGGTCCAGGCTAGGAAGCTGCGGGATATTCCTTGCCTGCAAGTGACAGTCCTCATTGGAGAGTCCTTAACAATGTGGTTGTCCTTTTGAAAGAAGAATGATATACACTTTACTGTTCTATGTTGTGTATTGTGGAGCCAGCTCCTGTTATCAGCAACTGGGTACCCCTTTAGACACCAAGTTTGGAACAGGAATGGTAACTGCATAGTATATTTTTATTCAAATATGAAAAATAGAGAAAAGAGCAGGAGTCTGTTAACAGAAAAAGTTGCCTTCTCCATCATGCTGCTCACACCCTCTCTGTGTCTAAGAATAACTCTGTCTCTACATAATGGATGTTTTATGTGGAGAAGAGATTCCATGTGCTTCAAAAATGACTGTGTGGACCAATGTTTATGAGATGTTGCAAATAATTTTAATGAAAAGGAAGTATTTTTAAACAATATTTTTGCAAAATATTGTTTGCATAATTGGCATCACAGTTCTGCCAAAAAAAGCATATTAACTTTGTTCAGTGCCATTAATATTGTTTAATTGCTAGAGATAGAGCTTTTATCACTTCACTAACTCTTTTTATGAAATTTTGGATGCAGATTTCATCAAAATGTGTAAAATTACTTACGAAACACCCTCAGTTCTTAGAAGTAAACAACCAAAAATCTTCCAGAAAAAGCACGGGCAATTTCTTTTTCTTTTATGTTTTGGTTTGCTTTTCACCATAATATTTCTGAAGTTATGGCTATTACATTTTTTATTGAATATTCTCAATTGTTTTCCAATCACCTTTTTCCCCCCGATCATCTCACAGTTCATTAAGTTCCCATGTCCTGTAATATGTAGTAAACACCTTGTGCAGATGACTTATACAGATTTCAGAGGTAGGTAAAATGAATCTTAAGAGAACAATAACTTTCCAAAAGTCACAAAACAAGGTCAGAGTAAAGCAGCACAAGTGTGATGGCTTGTCTCTGTGGAGAAAATTGTCACAGTAATTGTTTGAAAGATTAATCTTTGTCACAAATGATTGTCACGCAAATTAATCTAGAGCAGAAAGAATTAATCAGAGATCTGCTCCTTGTGACAAGAATTGTCACTCATGAGCTTTGAAATGTATTCTTTGCAATAGCAAAATCAGTAAAAATGAGTCCAGGAAGCACAACATAAAATTAATTGTTGGCAATTTGATGGCAACTTCACGTCAAACTTTCTTCTGAGAAGCTGGGAGGGGGGACATGGCATCCTTGGGAAAGGTTTGGGAGCACAAACCTTCACCAAGCCAGGAAGAAGTGCTCTGATAGCTCCAAAACCCAGTTTGCCCCTGCCTCTTGCTGATGGACGAGTATTTGGTTAGATTGAACGACATCACAGAAGTGTTTACTCCTTGCCTGGTGTGCACTACATGCTGTGTGCATTTTATGTGGTACTGAGGGTGCGAGATTTCTCCTGCTGGCCAGATGCAGTGTCAGACGTGTGTGCAGGTCTCATCCTATCTCCATCTCTGACAAGAGTTTATGGCTTTATGGTTCTTCCCACACATCGGCTGCTCTGGATGATAGAGGGAGGAGGCCTTTTCTAAGCTCTCTGTGGTATATCCAATTTGCTTCCTGACACCTCCTCCTCTCAAAGCATAAGGGAGAAGGGAGATACCTTGCTTTCTTGGACTAAGAACTAAAAACTTGAAAACTCCTTCATATGTGATAAAGCCACTTTGAGCTATGATTCTTGAACCACTCACTTCTAGTGGAGTTTAAAAGACTGAGTGAATAGCTAATGCTGCCTCCTTGAGGAAACCCCCAGAAGAGTGTCTGGGATGAGAATTAGAGCTTCAAATTCTAGATCCTATCCATCTTTAAGTAAAAACCTTTCCAGTTACTTGTGGATTTAGCTGAGGAAAGGTTGATAATTTACTAGAATACACCAAAAGGTCCTTGAGGTCTCCTGTTACCCCAAGTAGCCACATTACAAGATCTCCTGGGCATGCACATGAAGGGTGTTTCCTGTGTCTGTGTTACCTGGTACTCTGCCCTTAAGGAGTTTCCCTTGCAGGCAATGCCCTATGTCCTTTTTTGTTAGGGGGAGAAGACAGATTTTCGCAAGTCTCTTCAGTATCTTACCATCTTACTAATTTCCTGCCTGAATTTCTATGTCCCTCTTTTTAGCTCTTTCTTCTTTGGCTAACAAGGCCTGTTTAGATCCCATAATCCCATTGATATTTATGGTGAGTGACCATATAGAGTGTAAGTGGCTGGGTTTGTGTCATGCTCCAGGTACAATCCTCATTGGTTTACTGTTCTCATCTGTCCCTGTACTGGAAATATCATTCCTGATATGTCATACAATTGCATCAACCTTTGTGCGGCTGAATCATGTTGATGACTCATGGCCATACTGTGAATTATTATTTCCAGTCTGGGCCTTTTCCTCTCTTCACATTATCACAGTTCAGCCTCCAGCTTGCAGCAAATCTTTTTTGTTAGTGTCTACGTGCCTGATCTAGCACCTCAGGATGTTAAATTTAATCTGATTTTTATTGCTTCATTGCTCAATATTATCAGGTTCGTCCTATATGGTATTCTAACCTTCCTTTCTATTAACATGATCTCGCAAATTTGTGTCATTAATTACTTTTATTATTAATTTTTGTGCCCTGGTATTGTGCACAATTGACATAATGGCTGATCCTGATCATATTCCACTTAGAACCAGCCTTTTGCTGGCTTTGTCTTCCTTCAGTGTTAGCTGCTGTTACCTACCCTGGAGCCAGGTCTTTTCCTAAAACTAATGTAAGAATTTCCATCTCTTTGCCTTAAGCACTAATAATTTGTCCTTGGAATGTATGTGAGGTTTAGCAGAAGTTGTCACTGTGTTGTCTTTATCACATTCTTTCATCTGAACATAGACAAATATATTACAGAAAGGTAACAAGTTTGTCTGCCAAAATTTATTGCTGTGAATTCAGGTTATATTGTATCCCATTTGCTGCTTATCCACAGTTTGCTAAGTAGTTTTTCTTTTGTTCCAATACCTTACATACACTGCAAACCAGGCCGATAATCCTGTAACTGCATGGGTCATTTTTCTTTTTCAAAATACAAGTGCTGTGTTTGCTAATTTCTAGTGCTAATGCACTAGCCACAGATGAATAGGATCATTTGGAAAAGCAGGGCTTGTGATTTCACATGCTAGTACTTCCTGGCTGAAGATCAGTCTGCTCCAGAAGTTTCAGCACACTGAATTTAGGGGTTTTTTTTTCATCTTTGTCTGTTGGAATTTTCCTTTTTGAATATTCATTCCTATTAAGCCTCCTCTCATCTTTCCCATTATTAAAGACAAGCGTAATGCTATATAAACAAGCCTAGTTATCTTCTGTCTCAAGTACACACTTTCTCCCTGTGTTAGTATTTTCCTTTTTGCACAGACTGATCTAGCAGCAGATTTTTATTGCTATGATTTTTGACTGAAAGCCATAAAAATTTAATTATTTATCTTAGAATTTAACAAAATTTTCAGGTAGCGTTATGTTCTCCATTTGTATGACCTAATCCAGAAAGCTTTAGGCAAATATCATAGTGCCACTGAGATCTATCAGGCTACATCCATACTGATCCACCTTCAAATGGACCAGTAATGCCTTTTGCTTGATTCACTTAATGTTTGCTAGAATCACAGGATCATAGAATTTTAGAATAGTTTTGGTTGGAAGGGACCATAAAGATCCTCTAGTTCCAACCCACTACTTACCACTAGACCAGGGTGCTCATAGCCCTATCCAACCTGGCCTTGAACACTTTCAGGGATGAGACATCTACAACTTCTCTGGGCAAGCTGTGCCAGTGCCTCACTACCCTCACAGTGACGAATTTCTTCCTAACATCTAATATAGATCTAGACTCTTTCAGTTTAAGGCCATTCCCCCTTGTCCTATCTCTACATACCCTCATAAAAAGTCCTTCCTCAGCTTTCCTGTAGCTCCCTTTAGGTACTGGAAGGCTGCTCTAGGTTCTTCCCAGAATCTTCTCTTCTCCAGGCTGAACAACCCCAACTTTCTCATCCTGTCTTCACAGAAGAGGTGCTCCAGCCCTCTGACCGAATTTTGTGGCCCTCCTTTGGACTCACTCCAATAGGTCTGTGTCTTTCCTGTGCTGGGGACCCAGAGCTGGGTACTCAAGGTGTAGACACACAAGACCAAAGCCGAGGGGCAGAATCACCTCCCTCTACCTGCTGGCCACACCTCTTTTGATGCAGCCCAGGATATAGTTGGATTCCTGGGCTGCAAACATACATTTTTCCTAAATCCTGTATGTTGATGTGTTTGCATTTTTTTGTTCTGGTCAGATCCTACTTTTTAATCAACTGTTCAGGAGGAAAACCATTTATCTTCCATTCAATTAAGACTGTAATCTTAAATTGTTCCTTATCATTTAGTTCAGCTTAATTTTTTTCTTACCCATTAAGAGATACAGATTTAAGTTTGTAATATTGGTTTGCATAACAGATGTCATCATACAGTCAAACATGTCTCTGCATCTGAACAGTTTTCCCCTAAGGTGAACTAATTTTGACAGTTTTCAGTGCCAGATGTTGTCTCTGATACAGTTAAACTGGAAGATTCTTTTCTGTATAGACTTGCTATTCCTTTAGAAGTTCCTTGAAGAGCTAGTTAGAAAAAATTTCAATGATCAATTTTTCAATGAAAATTCTGGTTTGGCAAAGCCTCATTGTTCAGGAAAGCAGTTCAATATGTATTAACTTCTACTTTAAAAGCATATTTCGTGTCTGTGCCATGTCATATATTTTTGACATTAAAAAAATTAACAAACACTTATTTTTGTTGGAAGTTCAACTAATTGAACTAATGATATAAGTAATGATTATTAAGTCAATTTTTTTCTGAATATTAATGCTATGAATTCCCCATTTTTTTCAATGCTTGTCTTCTTTATGTTGTCTTATTTTAATGTTGATTTCTAGCAGAAGGGAGAAAACTTTTCCAACCCAATCCTCCTTCCTTAAAAAAATAAGTCTTCATATTCATGCAAAAACCTCCTCAAGTTCCCTCTGCTTAAGTTTGTACAAGGAGTCAGAAGCACTTTGGACAAGCAACATGCGATACTCTGTGTGGATCTTGTACTATCTCGGTGCTGTTTTGCTGCTGATACTAACACAGTCTGCTATTACTGGCTGTCATGGAAAGGAGCCTGAGTGCTGTGACTTGTCATTTCTGTATACACATGACACCTGCTGAGGCCCTTCCAAGGGCCATTTTGTAACCCAAGCCATAAGAAATCTGCATTTTAGGCTTATCTCTTCCAAGAATTCAGTCATTTTCAACCGGTCATAGTAGGTACTTTTTCTCTGAGGTGGTTTTTGGTACCACTGTTTTAGAGCTATTACACAAGGGCAAATTGAAGGAGTCCCTTGACTGGATCTATTTATAAAGAGTAAATAAAGTGCTCGCAGTAAACTTCAAGATACTGAAGACATGTGGATACAAGCACACATTAAATATTTTAAGGCATAAAAGAATAATCTACAGTTTTGGTGAAGAAACTAAAATTATTTTTTTGTATTCCTGTAGGAAAATTCTTTTAAGCTCAGTCTCTCCCCCAAAGCTTTCTGACTTGTTCTTGTCCTTTTCTTTGCTCTTGTACAGCTCAATGCCCAGCTGTCTAAGCAGATGGCATATACTGTATGACAGCTGTGAACTGGATGTTTCTGACAGGTACCATCACAGGGACATACCTTGCAGCCTCCTGACATACATCAGAGCACTGTGGATAACTAGGCTTGATGAATATATAATGAAATAATGAAAACATGGTGGATTTCAGCAGGATCTTTGTCCTAAAGGAGTCTCAATGTGCTCTAGGCAGGGAGGAACAAATGCAGGAGTCTCCTCCCTATTTCTGAATAAGGAATGCTAAGATGGTGAGTGACAAACTGAAATACAAAAAGGCTGCTTAGACTGGGAATTAATGCAATCTACTGCATCTACTTGAAACTTCAGAATGACTTGACACTGGGCAGATTGTCATTGCTGTGATAAAAAATTTACCTAGAGCTCTGGAGCTGACTTTTTGCAGACAGCCTCCAAGGAGATGACACGGAACACTCAGGATGGGAGCTTTCTGCTTCAGCAGGCAGTCAAATCTACCATTAGCACTACCTTTTGACACTACCATCAGTGTTTCTCTGATGTCCAACATGCCAACCAGTCCAAACCAGGTTCAGAACATTTTTGTTTTTCCAAGCTTCCTTGCCTCTTCTTTATTTCCTTTGCTCTTTTGACATTGCTGGTGACATGGGAAATCTGAGTTGTTGACGTTTTCTTCCATCTGGCCACATACTGGTCCCTCCACCATCAAATCTCTCCAAAATGCATGGACAAAGCAAAAAAAAAAAAAAACAGTTTTGTGTTGCACAATGCTGGGATCTCATCCTTGAGCTGCACTCAGGTCTGCACTAATGACCTCATATCAGGAGAAAGGAGTATATTGTAGGCATTAAGTAAACTGGCAGGTGTTAGTTAGTATGGTAAAAATAATGCAAACAGAATTATTATTAAAAATCCGTAATTATCATGCATATACTCCTGAGAACTGTAGCAGAGGAACTATATGATTAATTTCTATTTCCTATTTGGGTGTCAAGTCTGATGCTACAGATGATTAATACTCCCTAGAAGTGGCTGCAGGAAGTCAGTCAGGATAGCTCAGGGTTTCTAACATAGCATTTATGTCTATAGGTGGACAAATGAATCATTCTACAGATGATTACCTGAACCTACCTAAACACTGCAGTGTTAATTGTTCAAGGTTAAACAAGGTAAAGCCAACCCTAAAATTCCCCTGACTTACCTTGGGAGTGGCCAATGTTTCAAACCCTGTGGTTTCTAGCTACCAAGAACCCATATTAATTGCACTACAATGCCTTGTGGAGAGACGACAGTGGCTTTATACCACCACTTGGGTCCTGCTTTAAACTAAACTCAACCTTCAGAATCTGTGTTATTAATGACTTCTTGTTTGCACTGAGCTGTTTGCAGTGGTGCTGGACTGCTACATGATCTGGGCTTGTCTTGAGCTCAAGTACCTCCATGCTCCACAGCACTTGCCAGCACTGCAGACACATCCACCATGTTTTCCTATGACATGAGAATGAATGTAAATGAGCTTGACTACTTTTAGTAATCATTTTCTGCAATGCCAGCTTTGTACGGTGAAATGTTTTAGAAATGCTTATTACCGACATGCTGAAATGAAAACACAATTACTATGTACTTGTTGCTATCAAACACAGCTTATGTATTCCTGGAAAATGCAGATGGGATGTGGAAATGGCATATTTCCCACATGAAGAATGAAGGGAAACACGCTCAAAGATCTTTCTCACTCCCTTTTCCTGGCACTCACTGCCCACATATTCTCCCTCTCCCATTAATTTTGTCTCTCACCAGTAACTTTCTGAGGTTAGCATATATCATCAAGATCACAGTCCACACAGTATGAACCACATTACTTGTAGAGAATGGCAGCCTCCC
Organism: Corapipo altera; assembly: GCF_003945725.1. Lineage (NCBI taxonomy): Eukaryota > Metazoa > Chordata > Aves > Passeriformes > Pipridae > Corapipo > Corapipo altera. Next base: position 57,048,354 of record NW_020884872.1, on the reverse strand, counting down.
TGGAACATAATAAAAGAGATTTGGACTTGGCTCCAAATATTCCTTGAACTTTTTTTGGAGGCTTCTATTTGTGAGTTCAAAAACAAAGGAGAAGTCCCAAAAGATGTAACTTCCTAGAATACAGGAACAAAAATACTGTTGTTTAACCCAAGACAGGTCCTTAGGGCAGGGACAAGAGTCTTACTGGCTTTGTCTGCCAGTAATGATAATTTCTAGGAGAAGTCAGGGTCCTGTTACTGGATATGACTGAGGAGTTTATTCACGGAATAAAATCTTGGGAGGCTTTATTCTTGAAATAAATTTTCAGCTAGTTCTTAGAAGAAAGAATTTCTCAAATAATATTTTAATTTCCTGAGATGTATGACACTAAGTACGCTCCTGCCAGACGTCTTGTTGCTTTTTACTATCACAAATCTTTAGAGCACTACCAGTGCTCTGAAGTATCAGAAACAGTGTGGCCAGCAGGATTAGTGATTCTCCCCCTGTACTCAGTACTGGTGAGGCCATACTGTTCGTCCTGTGTCCAGTTCTGGGCCCTTCACTTCAAGAAGGACATTGAGGTGCTGGAGCAAGTCCAGAGAAGGGCAATGAAAGTGGTGAAGCGTCTGGAACATGAATCTTGTGAGGAGAGGCTGAGCGAGCTGGGGCTGTTTAACATGGAGAAGAGGAGGCGCAGGGGAGACCTTGTTACTCTCTACCACTACCTGAAAGGAGGTTGTAGTCAGATGGGTGTCAGTTTCTTCTCCCAGGCAACCAGAAACAGGATGAGAGGATACAGTCTTAAGCTTCACCAGGGGAGGTTTAGGTTGGATATTAGGATGAATTTCTTCACAGAAAGGGTGATTAAGCATTGGAATGGACTGCTCAGGGAGGTGGTGGAGTCACCGTCTCTGGAGATGTTTAAGGAAAGACTGGATGTGGCACTAAGTGCCATGGTCTAGCTGACATGGTGGTGTCCAGTCACAGGTCAGACTCAATCTCAGAGGACTTTTCCAACCTAGCTGACTTTGTGATTCCATGATTCTGTGATTCTGTGAAGTAATTATATGCCAGTTCTTCCATTTCTGCAACATTATGCCAGTGATATGGGTTATTCATAAGTTACATGGGAGCGTAAAACTATATCCTTTACTATAGGTTTTACCTCTACACTGACTCATGGATGATAGCCAATGCTCTGTGGGGCTGGCTGGATTGGTGGAAGAAGACTAATTGAAAGCGTAGAGGAAAATCCATCTGGGCTGCTGATTTATGGCAAGACATTGCCACTCGGGTTGAGAAGTTGACTGTGAGAGTCCACCATGTAGATACCCATGTACCCAAAAATTGAGCTAATGAAGAACATCACAACAACAAACAAGCAGACCGAACTGCACAAGTCAGGGTGTCTAAGGCAGATCTAGATTGGCAGCACAAGGGAGAGCTGTTCCTAGCTCAATGGGCACATGATGCTTCAGGCCATCAGGGCAGAGATGCCACCCATAGATGGGCACAAGACCGAGGGGTGGGTCTAACCATGGACACTATTTCCCAGGTTATCCGTGATTGTGAGATGTGTTGCCATTAAACAAGCAAAGAGAGTGAAGCCCCTATGGTATGGTGGGCACTGGGATAAGTATAGATATGGAGAGGCTTGGCAGGTTGACTATATCACACTGCCACAGACCTACCAAGGTAAACACTATGTGCTCACCATGGTAGAAGCAACCACTGCATGGTTAGAGACTTATCTAGTACCTCACGCAACTGTTCAAAATACCATCCTGGGTCTTGAAAAGCAAGTCCTGTGGCGGCATGACACCACAGAGTGCATTGAGTCAGACAAAGGGACTCATTTCAAAAACAGTTTAGTTACTAGTTGGGCGAGGGAACATGGTATTGAATGAGTCTATCATATCCCATATCATGCACCAGCTGCCAGAAAAGTTGAGTGATGCAATGGATTGCTGAAAATTACTTTGAAGGCACTGGAGGCTTTCAAAAATTGGGACCAGCACCTAGCAAAGGCTACTTGGTTGGTTAACACTAGAGGCTCCATCAATTGAGTTGGTCCTGCCCAGTCAGAGCCCCTTCATGCTGTGGATGGAGACAAAGTTCCAGTAATTCACCTGAGAGGTATGTTAGGTAAAGCAGTTTGTGTTAACCCTCCCTTGAGCAAAGGCAAACCCATGCGTGGGATCGTCTTTGCTCAAGGACCTGGATACACCTGGCGGATAATGAGAGAAGATGGGGAAACCCAGTGTGTACCTCAAGGAGATTTAACCTTGGGAAAAAACTAATTTGTATTCTGAGTTGCATGTTGCAGGAAAAGTCACCAGACAAGGAAGACCCAAACCAAGCTGATGTTGGTGCTCAATGATAAGACCACCATAGAAGACAAGACCTGTACAAGCACAGGATATAGGTGAATAATGGGATATGGGTGTGACGTAAAATGGTATGAAATAAGGGGTGGAGATTGTAATGGGTTTGTGTAGTAAAATAGCACTTCCTCTTTCCAGGAGGAACAGGATATTCCATACAATGTTACGTCAGTCCGACTATAAGAGGGAAGGGAAAATTAGCTTGACCCTTCTTCTTTCTTCCGGTATGGCCCCGTAGGCAGCTATGTTTGTCCAAGATGCCGCTCTGTGAGGGAGGTAGAATTTTTTACTGTTAGTTTCCTTTGCCTCTGTGTTTGTAGCATTATTAGTCTCTTCTTTTTTTTTTTCCCTCCATGTAAATATAAACTTTCTTCCTTGGTAAGCCTGGGTTTTTCACAGTTTTTTTCTTTCATCCCCCTTTTTTGGGGGGGAGGCAGAATCTGCGCAGGCTTGGTGGACACCTGCCATTCAGCCACAGTAAACAATAACAGCACTGTAAATAGTAGATGAGTTGTACTAACCACAATTAAGTGTGAGAAAGGTCAGTGTTCAGGTTTCAATGCTGCAGCATAGGATAAAAGCAAGAGAGCGTTCTTGATGTACAATACAAAGAGAGTAGGTGTGAGTAGTGGCCCAGATCTGTGAGGTAGAAAAGGGGCTTGGAGAGGTCATGTGGTCCCTCCATGATAACTGACTCCAGAACACACTCCCATGCACATCCTTTTGAGTTGTTTTAGTCTTTGAAAAACTTACACAGTCCTTTGCACACCCTTGTCTTCGAGCATGAGGAGAACTTTGAAATATCATGGGCCAGATGTCCTACAGAAAAATATCCAAATGCAGCAAAGATCAATTTATTTTTAGCCCAATTTCCATGGAAAATGTGGTGTACCTAATGATCTCAACATATTTCCGTTTTTTCCTGGTAATGTTTTGGAGGAATTGGCTGATTTCAGCCACATGGGAAAAAGGAATGCAGTTCTTAAGAAAAATAATTTTCCCCATATTTCATGAAAATATGCAGTCAAGTGAAGGAGTATTTTTTAAGTATTTCAGAAAATTAAGGACTGGTGGGTTAGTTCAGCTCTGATTAGAAACCAGAGCATCCACATAGGAATACTTTCCTCAAAATGTAAATCCTCAATAAGTTCAGTTTTAATTTGTTCTGCTGCTCCCAGGGCTGTGTGTTTTGCTTTAGCTGCACAAGCCTTATCTTACTTCCCTCAGCTTCCTCCTTCTTTACCTATCTGCCCTTCCTCTGCAAAGGAGTGGGGGCCTGCTCTTTATTTTGCTCAGTCTCTGAATCGGAAGTATGGTCTTTGATTAGGAACCACACACACCCTGGGGAAAGATGGAGACAGTGACAGTGATGAGAGAGAATGTTGGGAACTGCTAGAGTGTTTTAAGTTTGGGAACTTCATAGTGACAGGCCTCAGGGAGAAAGGATGAGGATATCTCTGTACATGGACAAGCAGCAGCAGGGAGTGAAGTCAGGTGGTGTTGGTGTACCATGTCTTGTGCTTGGAGACAATCCAGAAGCAGCAAAATGATCCAGATGTAGCATGAAGCAAATGGTACTTCACCAGTATTATCACAAATGAGCAGAGCATGCATAAGCCCAGAGAGCAAAGATGAGCATTTAGGAAAGCAGCCCTGCAAGGTCAAGGCACTGGTGCTCTGCAGCTGCAACAGAGCAGTACTTGTACAGCTTCGAATAAACACCACCTTTGCAATAGACCAGTGTGCAACCTAATGAAACCATAACTGCAAGGATAAGAACATTTCTGTCAGTTTGTAGCTGTCCCTTTTCCCACCCACAGTTTCAGTGATCACAGTTACTAGACCTGTATTTAAAATGCTTTACGTACTGGGGAATCAGGAGAGATTAACATACCGTAGGAGTTCATTATCTATGTCTTTTTCTTCCAACAGTCTTTAAAAGTTGCTGCTTTCTCCAAAGACTAGAAGATTACGAAGGAACAAATTTAAAGTTCGTACTTCTTTATTTTTATGTCCTAATAATTGTTTTATTTATATGTTCATCAGTTACAGTGTGGTGGGTTGACCTTGGCTGAACACCGGCTGCCCACAAAGCCACTCTACCACTCCCCCTTCCCAGTTGGAAAGGGGAGAGAAAACAAATGGAAAACAACTCATAAGTTGAGATAAGACATTTTACTAAAGCCAGTGCAAAGGTTCACACACACATAAGCAAAGAGAAGAAAAAATAATTTTATTCTCTACTTCCCATCAGCAAGTGATTTCTGGCCACTTCCCAGAAAGTAGGGTTTGAACATGTGTGGTGGTTGCTTAGGAAGGTAAACATTGCAAATCACAAATGCCTCCCACTTCCTCCTCCTTTCCTTAGCTTTTATATCTGAGCTGACATCATATAGTACAGAATATTCCTTTGGTTAGTTTGGGTCAGCTGGTCCAGTTGTGTCCCTTCCCAGGATCTTGCCCACCCCCAGCCTATTGATGGGGGAATGCTAGGGAGACAGTGCTGATGCTGTGCCAGCACTGCTCAGCAGTAGCCAAAACATTGGTATGTTATCAAGACTTTTCTAGCTACCAATGCAAGGTACAGCACTGTGAGAGTTGCTATGAGGAAATTAACTCCTTCTCAGCCAGACCCAATACAATCTCCACCCTTTATTCCATACCATTTGAGTCAGATTCCACATGATTTTATATATCTTCTAACTATTCCATTGTATTTATACCAATACATACAAATACAGATTAGTGATCATGGCTAGGCTTTGCGAACGAAGATTTGGGAATACAGATTAGTAAATCTTCATTAACTACTGTCCTCCATCCTTTCACAGATAGATATTGTTTTGCTATTTCATGGGCTTTGTCCACCCCACCAGAGGTTCAAAACCAGGCCATGACCTGGGCTCCATTCCATCAGGATGGGTGCTCAGGACAGGAGAAACAGTACTGTTGGGCACCAACACAGGCCCAGCCCAGACCACGGTCACACTCTCTTTGGTCCTTGCAAAATTCACTCTTCATTGGTTCATGTCCTTCCTGCATTACACAATATATATCTTACACCACAAATTATTTTCCCCCACCAGGTTAAATCTCCATGAAGCACACACTTGGTTTCCCCATCCTTCAACATTACCCACCAAGTACACCCAGGCCCTTGAGCAAAGACAATCCTACAAATGTGTTTGCCTTTTTCCATGGGAAGAGAAACCCACACGGACTTCCCCAGTAACTTCCCTATGTGTAATATGGGGACCTTATCTCCTCCCACAGTATGTAGGGATTTTGTTTGGGTAGGACCAGGGTGGTTAGCAGATCCTCTAGTGCTAACCAGGCAAGTGTCTTCTGCTGAATTTCCATCCCAGTGCTTCCATGCTCCATCATCTAACACTTTTAACATATCTCTTAACATATGCTTCACATAATGCTCTTCAGCAGTCCATTACACCTCTCAATCTTTCCAGAGGTTTGTCATAAGGGATATGACAAATAACAGAGTTTTAGTAAATTCTTTGTCCCAGTATTTTACCTGCAGAGTTTCAAGGAGAGATAACACCTGGCCACAGGCCCCTGTTGCTTTGAGCACCCTCAACTACCTGCTCACAAAAATTATCAAGTTGACAAACAAGCTTGTTTTGTCTGCAATTTTCTAAGCATTCAGTTGTTTGCACTATTCTTTTCATTAGAAGAGCTCTACATTGAATCTCCTGTGGCTCTCCTGAACTTCAGCCTGAATTTCAGACTTCCCTGAACTTATCCATTTCCCATTAACTTTTGCTGCCATCTCCTCTGTGGGTTTCTCATTGTCACAGGCGAAGTCGTGTTCTTCCAGCTTGGATGAGAAAAATTAACTTGGTTTGTCCTGCAGACGCCACAAGGCACTGCAAAAGATGATGTAGGAAAGAGAGGTTAGATTTGCAATGAATGCACATTGGGATACAGTCATTACAAAGAAAGGGGTATGTTGGAAGGTCTTGGTCTACGCTGCGCTTTAGCCAAGCATGCTGTGGTCTGGGGGACTGTACCATCACTGTGCTAAAGGTACCCACTGCGTTGTTTGCTTACGTTTTCATTAGTGAGAGCAATGAGAAGAGCCTACAAGAATATTTCAGTGAAATGTCTGCAAATAGTCTTCCATCGTGGAGAGGGGGAATGCTCCTTGTGAATAAAGGAATGCAGGAAGGCTCCTCAAACCTCAATTTTCTTAAGATCGTAAGATGCACTGATAACTCTCTTCCATTCTCTCCCAATCATGTGGAGATAATGCCATAAACATCTACTTTATCTTGCTGTCATTCTGAAAACTCCTTCTAATTTTTCTTTACATAGTATCTATAAAAAACTTTGGTCAAGCTTCTCTTTTTTTAGCAACCTCAAATTCCATCTCATCTTACCAATTGGAACTTGTTTCCTTGAAGAACCCTCTTCACCTCTCAAATGTTATTGATAATTGCTTGTCTTAAATTTAAATAGTGACCTTCTGTGGGATAAGGGACATCTTTTATTCTGTGATGACTTCTATATGTCACAGTCATAAATATAATGTTCATTATAACAATAATAAAGACAAGAAATCTGTTCTAAATTCAAACTCAACTTCAAAATATTTAGTGGCCTTAAAAATGTCATTCACCTGTTGGTTTGGCACACATTTTACAGCTTCCTCACTAACCACAGCACATTGTTTATTGAGTCATGTTAGCTCTGCTTTATAAGCAAATAGATAAATGACAACAAAGCATCACTAATAAAGAAGGTTTATTCTTATTTTTTCACGTGACTGGGACAAGTAAATATGAAGGCATACTCTAAAAACACCTTGCAAATTCTCCTATTGATGGCTGGGAGCATTGCCCTCTCACTGCCTGAGTCATCTGCTCTGCTCTCAGCAAACTCTGGCCCTTTTCAGCTTTATTTCTGTGGAAGATTATATGTGTCTGTGGTGACTGGCTGATGTTCCCTCCTACCTCCAATCCATTTGTTGTCAGCCAGTTTTCTTTTACTGAATCCTTTATGTGAAAACTTCCTTTAAATCACTCTGTTGTGTGCCATTTCCCCCTTGTCCAAAGTGGCAAATGACACAATGTCCTCAGCTCCTCTAGCCTACCAGCTCTGATAGCATGCTGCCCTGTCTGCCATTTTGTGCATCAGACTGATAAGAAATTTCTGTCTGCAGAAAGAGAAAATAAGGAGTGCAATAGCCACTGACATCCAAAATTCCTTTGCAGCTGAATTCTGTAAACTGCAGGTTTGGAAAAAGAATGGTAAAGAGCCAAGTTGTCTGTGGCTCAAGGGTTTAAGGGGTGTCCTGGGCATGACTGGCCTTATGCCAGCCCCTTGTCATCCCTGCCAAGAAAAAGTGTTTGCCTTGGGATGCACCAGAGTTCAGTAGTGACTGTAAAATCGCCTCTTCAACATTATATTCAGACTGCTTTAAAAATTTGTTTGGGTTATTTTGACCTCTTTCTTGGAGTTCCAAGGTCAGAAGGGTGGAAAATTGGCAGAGATTTGGCCCCAGGTTTCCTTTTCAAGAACATTTCAGTTGCTATTTCGTTAAGATATTCGATGTTTTACCAAACAGCATGAGACAGAGGCCAGCTCACTCTGAGATAACCTACTGGGCCACTTGTGCAATCTGAGGTGACCCGCTGACTGCTGTTGGGATACAAGGCCACATGCGGCTGCCATTTCCACTTGAGCGTTGCAATTCTCGGTGACATAAAGTATGGAGAAAAAATTAACTCATTATACTTACAAATTATATTCTCGGGTACTTAGTTGGCTGATTAAGCTCACAGTTCCTAATTTTTCAAGTTGTGGTATCATCTTTCATAAACAAAATGCACCTACTAGTAGATGTGTAATTGAATATATTTCAAAAAAGTAATGGAAATAGCTCAGGGAATTAATTTATTTAACAGATAACATATTCTGGTAGTCATCTCTGTTGTATTCTAGAGAGAATCAAGAAGAAATTTCCTGAAAGGGATACTACAATGTTAGACATTCTTTTGCTGGTCTTGATTTTGTTTATTTTTTACATTTAGAAGTCCACAGATCATAGGAGGTCATCTACTTGTCAGCCCATGACTGATTTGTTTCCTACTGTACATATACAATCACACAAGAATCAGTCATTGCATCCTGGAGACATGTAGAGATGAATGTGATTTACAAGAAAGACTTTTTTTTTTTTTTGAAAATGCCAGTTTGTCAAAACTATACTTTTTTACGACAAAGAATTGCTTTCAGTATTTTATTCCAAGTCACAAAGATTTGACATTTTTTCAGTATCTTGTTCCACTATCTTGAAAATTATATCCTCTGCTTTATCATTTCAGAAACACTTTCCTTCTGAAATGTAACTGCAGTGAAAAGTAAGATTTTTTCATGAAAAAGATCAACATCTAAAAGTAAGCATTTCCACTACTCTAAGACTATATATGTAGGGGAGAGGGGTTGTTTGTTTGTTTTATATTGCTCTCTTTGAGGTTCTTGGGTTTTGTCCCAGTTTGGTAGAGGAATTTGAAATATTCTAAAACTGGGAATATGTAAAAATAACTTCTTGCCCTATATAGCAAGAAAATAGCTTACTGCTGAATTCAAATACAGTAACAAGTGAGTGTTGTGTGATGAACTGACTCACTTGGTGATCTTCTGATCTCTGGTGGGATTTACATCAAGACAGCTTCATGTGATATCCAGGTATTGGATGTAGTTATTTGCCTATTTTCCTTACACACTACAACACAAAGGTTTGATTAACTACCTTGTACTTTTTCTTCTTAAAATCCACATGAGACTGTATTAAATTTCAGCAAAGAACTATCTCAGGCCTGTAAGTTGACTAGATATATGTTGATTGAAGAGTCAATGTAAGGATTCAGCATAGAGATATACAAAACTGGTGTCTTTTATAGATTAGATTATTATTTTTTTTCAGTCAATTTCTGGAGATTTCCAATCCCAGCATTTAATATCCTGAAAAACTTTGGGGGAAAAATTGTTCATCAATAAATGGAGATTAGATATAAGACACATGAAAAAATTGTCTCAATACTAGGTAATCACATTTAATAAGAACACTAAGAGAATTCACTGAATAATCAAGAATGTGTTTAATATCTGTTTTCTTCAGTTCATCTAGCAATTTACATTAAAGAACCTGTCCAGAATTTAAAAGCTTGATGCATTTTAAATGTTTTTCCAGTGTGGGATTACCCTATAGAAGCATATAATTATTAGTGCCCCTTTGACCTTAGGGAATTTTTTTGTTTAGATAAATGTTACTGATGTTGAAGAACAGCTTTTATATCCAATTTTCTTTTCACAGAAGTGCATAAGTAGATACTTTAAAGTTGAAGAACATATTGTCTTTAGTCATATTAGACTATGTAACTGCAATTATTATTCGATTCAACCTCTATCAGTCATTTATTTTTAAATCACTTTATTGAGAGGAGAATACTATTCTCAGCATCTGATGTTTTCATTGTTGCTACAATTCAGAATTGTAAGAAGTGACTCTTCTTGAGCTATCCACTGGATTTGCAGTTATTGATCATAAATTTCTTTTTCAAAAATTGCCTTGATATTTGCATAAAAAAGAACTTGATTTTAACAACTACTTTCATATTTCTTCTGTTTGGGACACTGGGTAATGAGAACTGTAAGTGAGCAACTGCATTACTCAGTGTATAGCATCAGTTCTTCTTTTGTGAATAAACAGTTGCATAGATCAGATCTTTTAGTTGTCCAAGTCCAAATTTATAAAGTATGCAAATGTGTGCCTGGACTCACAACTCAGACGACTGTGAAATTGGGATTTATCACATTTAGGCCTTCAGGTAAATTGTCCATATTTACTTTCTCCAAATCCATCTTTCTGTTCTTCCCTACTGTATAAGGGACTGCAGTGTTTTATTATCTTCAGCATTAGCCTGTCTCATGTCCTTTTGCATGAGACTGGATGGTCAATCTTTTTTCCCTTTGGGCAAGAGGGTCTGTATTCCTGTGAAGAATCTGAGCCTGGCAAGTGGTGGTGAACATTATTTTTTATCCTAGTATTTAAGAGAGCAAAGTTGTGAGCTTTTAGCAATAACAGCATAATTTCTTTCATATTAAACTGGATGGAACTAAAATTCCTTTAGAAGGTGTTTTGCCTTCTTAATACTGGTATTTGAACCTCATTACTATTACAATTTCTGCTGATGAATGTATCAAACTGTTTTCCATGCAGATTCACTATTCACTCGGATGCCTTTCTGAGAGTTAGATAAGGCACAATGCTTTCTACAAGACTTCATCAATCTGAACTGCAAAACCAATATCTTAAATGGTGAAGAGTATAATGGCAAACGTTGCACTTAGAAAATACTAGAGTTTTTGCTGTTTATGCAACTTTGCATGTACGTATTGTGATGCAGACTTTAACTCTCTAGTAAGAAGATGCCATTTTTCAGCTGTCAAAGATCTCCAGTTTACACCATCTTTCAAATATGACAGAGAAAAGCCTTCTTTTGCTCACGTTCTCTCGAAGAGTCTCCAACTCCAATCTTCATTGCTTTTCCCTCTCCTCCTTTAACCCTTCCACTAAGCGCAGAGATCTGGGAGACATACATAGCAAAGACTGAGGTAAAGAAGGCATTGAACACATCAGCCTTAGCTGAAACTGAAGCTGAGATGGCAATAAACTTGCACTGGGATTGTACAAAGAACGGTTTTGATACCAAATCCACATATATGAATGTCATCTTGGATGTGTCATGTGGCAATGGTAAAACTTCTTGATTAAAAAGCATTGTAGAACTTGTGATGAGCAAAAGCAAATATTATTTTTCATTAATCCCTCTCTTCGAAAAGGCCAAATATCATTAGACACAGTTTAGACAAACATGCTCAAACTAAGACACTTGCTTCTTGTGAAAACTATTGGCCCAAAACATTCAAATTTGGCAAAGAACTGGAAATAACAGAAGTAATCATCTGTGACATGAAGACTTTATTTGCATCTTAATACCGAAGTGTCTGTCAGCTTGATGGTGTTTAATAATAATGATGTCCTTTTATTTTTAGCTAGTACTTTTGAAACAGTTCTCTCCAGAAACCAGTAGAGAAAATTACTTGCACCTCCAGGCTCAAAAATACCTCCATTACAGTCTATCAGCAGTCCCCCACCCAGACACCCACACAGCTTCAACTATTTACAGTTATTTTTTTCATTACCAGGATAATGCCTTGTTTATTAGCAAGGGTTACTAAGTGTAAAAATAATTCTTCTACTTCCACTTCTATTGCACACTGAGTAACGCCAACAATGCCGGGAATAAATGATTGCTCAACTCTCATTCTGTATTATACAGAAATGGTGTACATTTTGTAGTGGATAAGTTAAATGGACAAACCACATATGATATTTGTATAATTTAATTTGTTGGGCTAGTTTTGTATCAGCCTTAAATTTCTTTACAAATTTTAGTGCTTTTAACTTTCTGTTCTTTTTGGGTTTTGTTGTTATGATTCTTTGTATAGAGAGTGCCTGTTACAAACATAGTTAAAATTCTAAATTATTCTTCTTTCTCTGTTAAACCTTGGCCTTTACAAATTGAAATGAACATTTTTTTTCCTCATTTCCTTTACATTAACGGTGGAGCTGAAGAGGCTTCAGATGTTTTTAAAGTATTTATGAGACAAAAAGGTATATTGTAGCTAGATATTTTTGACAAGGCTGGCTTCAACATGAATTGCTCCAAAACCTAAAATTATCAGTCAGACAAGATTGATATCTTATGCAATTATATACAGTTGTTGCTAGGAAAATTTGATCTTCAAATCTTTGCTTTAAAACTATTTGACATTAATGCTGCTATGTCCACAGTTTTTGTCAAGCATATCAGGAACTGCCAGTCCACACTTAAAATAAAATGTTATCACCATGTTTCAAAGTAATGGTTGTAATTTTCATTAATTTCAATTAAAAATTTCAATTGGAAAAGCTTGTAAATATTAATTGGGAAATACTGCTGAAAACAAGCCTGGTTTGAACACTGCTGAGTGTCTGCAATTTTTAAAACTATTTCAAAATTATTTTCTCCATTCCAGAAGCTCTCATTCTTCCTACAATCTGTGGCTGACACTGTAGACCTAGGACGGTTTTGCAATAAGATATTTTCTGCAGATTAACATCTTATTTCCTTTTTAATCTCTTTGGATGAGGTTCACTCATATATACTTCTCTACTAAAAAGGGAGTATTCCCTGAAGAGAGGTTTTAGCATGGGGCCCTTCAGAATTCATTTTTCCTGGTAAGTTGATTTTCATGGAGTCAGACTGGCAAATAATGGCTTTTATTGAGACAGTATTTTTCAGAAGCATTCAGCACCTACCATAACCCAGGGAGGTGTCTGGGTAATTACTTGGTATTAAAAAGAGAGGAATGAGAACAGTGAAAAACTGCTTGTCTTTGGAAATGTGGTTCATCAGAGGGATTACGACCCAGTGCATATTCACTCAAAGGTACAAAACTACAGAGCTTGATATTTGATTTTACTTCTTTTCTGCCCTATCCAGCTATAGGGCACCTGGTGCAAATGCCTAACTGTTGTTTTCAAATCAGATGTTAACATTTCCAGTTTAAGGTTAATTGAACACCCAGTCCAAGGCACGCTACAGGACTTTTTCTCTGCCTTAATTTCCTATGGCTTAGTGTTGTGGATGGTAGGAACATTAGTTAAGTGAGCTCCCTCTGTTTATATGTCTTGTCATTAGTTTAATGAGAAGGTATTGCAGTGACTCATTCCCTCTTTCGCTCTGAGCCTCTTGCCCTTAAAAACCTGGGGTGGAGTGGAGGGGAAGAAAAACACAAGGATCTAATAAAAGTAAAATTGAGTTGTGTCTGTTTTTTCTTTTTCTCCATGCTCATAACCATAGGGTGAGAGCAGGTTCTTAGTGTCTTTTAACCCTCAGTTCCTACTGAAGTGCCAGATGCTCAGCAACTTTTCAGGGAAAGGGTTGTCTAACCCCTAAAATATTCATCCTTAGGGGGATTTCTCTGGGAGGACAGATGGCTAACATGCATACCCTGTGAGCAAGAATGGTATAGGAGAGGCAGGGAGCCATGACTTGCTCTCCCTTTTCCCTGGGAGGGGTGACTAGCCCAAACCCACTACACAGAAAGACAGCTCATTTCCCATCTCAGGAGGTAAGACTGCAGACACTCTGCAAGTCTTTCTGTGGAGGCAGTGCAGCTGAGTGGTGTGCACAGAGGACACTGCCAGGGTCATGACCAAATTATTAGTCTTTTTTGTTCAGTCTCACTTGCCTCTTTAACACTTTTGCAGAGGAAAAGCTTGCTGTTAGCGTGCTGCTGCCACTGGGCAGAAATCAGAGCAGTTCAGCTCTGTAGGCTCAGATGTCTCAGATGTAGGACTTATGGGGAAAGGAGCTACTCTAGATTGTCTCATTTAGATCAGTGTAGTTAAGGAGGAAATATTCATATGCTGGAACAAGTGGGTCCGCATGTAGGATTAATTGAACATATTTAGAGTGCTGTGTTTCACAGAATCAAGGAAAGGTTGGGGCTGACTGGCACTTGTAGGGGTCATCCAAACCCCTGCTCAGAGATAGGCCAGCTAGAGAAGGTTGCCCACAACTGTCTCCAGTCAGGGTTTGAGTCACTGCAAAACTAGGAGCTCCATAGCCTTCCTTGGCAATCTAAACTCGTATTTGATCACCCTCATAGTAAAAAGTTTTTGCTTTCTTTAAATAGAATTTCCTGTATTTTAATTTGTACCCATTACATCTTGGCCTTTCAAAGGATACCACTGAGAGGAGTTTGGCTTCATTTCTTTACTCCTCCATCAAGTGTTTATACACATTAGCCTTCTCTCCTCTACTCTTATGAGGGATGATACAATTCCTTCACCATCTCTGTAGCCCTTTGATGGACCTACTCCAGTACGTCCATGTCCTTCTTGCACTTGGGAGCTCAGGACAGGACCCAGAGCATTCCATGCACTACTTGTTCTGGAGGAAGATTTTTAGACAGACATGACCTTCACTTGCACTTCCAGTTGTACTACTATATGTCAATGCCCTGCCCTCTCCCCTAAGACACCTTTACCCTTCCTCATCCAGACATAAGGTAGACATAAGATATGACAGAGCTGGAGCCTGCAAGAAACTTTTTATTGTCTCAGAAGAAGCAGCTGATGTTGCTGGTTTGGGTGAGCGGCTGTAAGTAGCCATGGATGTGTTTAAGCTGCTGGTTTGAATTGGTGAAGATTTGTCTGTTAAGAGAGTATGAACTGAACTGGCAAGGAAGGCCAAGGCTGCCTAACTTCTAAACTGGTACTAAAGACTCCAAAACATCAGAAATATCTGACAGGGAATAAAGGTTTGGATAGTTTCACTTGATTCATGTTATAAGATCAAAAAAGACTGAGTTGACAAAAAGAAGTCCCTTCTCTCCAAGTCTATTTGCATCAGCCACAGCAGATCTTTTCATATTTGATACCACTCAGCATCCAAGCTGTGTTTCAGTTCAGATACCAGCATACAGTTTAGTTTATAACCACTGTCAGCAGTAAAGCCTTTAGTACCTTTTTTTGCTCAGTTTCCCTTTAGATTCTCTCCTTGCCTCAGGTGACAGGTAACTGGTAGCCTTCACATGGTATTTGTTCCACTGGGACAAATGATGCAAAATCTTGAGATGAAGTAGAATATTTGTTGAAGTCCTGTATCCCTATTAAAACTACATTTCTCTTCCCTCTGTGAATGTTCTTTCACCAGTCTAAGAGCAAGGGCATCAGAAACCCCGTTCTGATCTTAGCATCAAACATAGGGTAAAACTGGTTTTGCCTTGCCTCATGTAGCACCATTAACCCCCATAACATAATGTATGTAAATAAAAGCAGTATTTCATGGTACCTTTTTGGAGTCTCATGTGGTCACTTTCTAATTATTTTTCTTTACAATTTCTGCTATGTAAGATTTTCCTGGAGTAGCTGAATGGCACGGGTCTCCGATGGCACTTGTCTTATGTGCCAGACCCACCTGAATGTCCTCCACAGTCTGAAGTATCTTTTCTTTTGTGTTGAAATTACTAAACATAAGTTTGCCTTAAAAGAGTTTTTTTCCCCCCTTCTTATATATGAAATACAATACACAACAATATAATTTATCATCGAGAGCCCCAAACCAGACTCAGACCTCTGCTGAATCTGACTGTGTCAGAAACTGAATGGGAACAACTTTCTGTAAGAAGAAATTCTGGCACAAGCTGTCTGTGATTACTGCCTCAGCAACTGAGCACACCTGTGTTAGGCTGTGCCATTTTCTCCTTGCTTAGGACCTTGGTGTTTTCCCAACGTACCTGGAAGTTTTTTCTTTAAGTAAATACCTGCATTATCAATTTCCTCCCTAGCCGAGACCCAGAAGGCCTCAGGAATGAGGGTTTATGTATCCATTTAGTCATATCTTTAACTAATACTAAAGGTAGGTTAAACCACTCTCAGGATCTATCTCTGTTTTGGGCAAAGTTTCCCAAATATTTCCTAGTATGCAGGAATCTGAAGGATTGTATTCAGCTTTCCTGGATCTGAGCCCTGTATCTTCAAATAGTCTGAATTTCTGCTTTTTTGTGATGCTCATATGCCTGCACACACCATCATCAACACTCAGTTTTGGAGTCTGAGCTCACACCTTGCTTTTGCTATATAAAAAGTATGCTAGAATATTAATATAAATTATGCAACAATAAAACTATCTGTAAGCAGGCTGTAACATTCACAGACTCCAGGGTGTAGGGGGTAATTGCAGAACACCAGCTGCTACTATGTTAAGAAGCAGATTTCTTCATTTTATTCTTTTTAAAACATCTGTTCTGTTTACAAAGTTCGCTACTTTGGAGATTTTGTATTCCTTTCAAGTATATCAAGTAATTATATCTGTCAGTTTCTATTTGACTTAATTGCAAAATTTTGGATACTTTTCCTTTTTATAATTTTAAATCCCAGTAATAATGGTAATCAGTCATTTGCAGCGCTATGTAAGAAAAAATGTTGTCATGTTGTTGCCCACTACTCCAGTGGTGCAGTGTTTCATCAGATTGATGTAGCATATCAATTATGTAAAAATGATAGTGGCAACTCCTGATTTCTTTGAAATCTCTGAAGCTGAAGAGACCCTGGAGAACAGGACAGATTCTTTTATAATTATATCAAGCTGAATTAAGGGCAATTTCTGTTAATAGAAAGGAATTATTTGTGTTAATACCAGCGAGAACAATATGTGGCTAGCTGTCCAACAGGAAGAAAGTCTGCTCTGTTTCTGCAGTTATTTGTTTATTCACATTTATTGTTGTGTTTACGGTATCATAACTACCAGAAAAATGTACAAAGGTTCTAGGTCTGCAGGTAAATCACTGGTCATCTGTTTTAGTGAGACACCCCAGTGACATGGGGTGCTGTTTGAAGCAGCTAGCAGTATAGGCACCTGAAATCCAAATTCCCTCCTCTAATGTATGACACTTAACTGAGGGTACTAGAACTCAGACTTTAGGAGGAGATCAGTCACTCTGGGAAGAGTAAGATATCTACTATATTCTCTGTCTACAGAGAGATGAGGAGAAATGTGCTTCAGACCCTAGACTTTGATGCAATAGGACTGAGCCTACATCGTTTTCCCTACATGAACTGTTTTAACTAAATAACTTGTGGTATCTGTATGTTACACTGTGCTAAAAATATATGTAGTCTATAAAGAAGGATCTTTTATGCATTAGTGGAATTTTTAAGTTTTCTTATATATAAAAAGAAAAAAAAACCAGTATTTCTAATTTTAAGCTGTTGTACAGGAAAGATTAAAAAAAAAAAGAAAAAAATCCAGCAGAAAGAACAACATGAAAGTAGCAATGAGAAAAATCTGTGCAGTATTTTTCCACAACAGTATCCAATGTTTTGGGAACAAAATAATAGCTGTCTTTGCATCTCCATATGCAGATCTTAAACAGAACAACCAAAGCTGTAGAGAAAAGGATAAGATTTCATGGGTCATAGTTACTAGATTTTGCATACTGAGAAGCAGGGAGACTTGAGGAAAGGTTTGAAATGGGAGGACAAAATTTTCAGTGTGCCAAGAAATATAAATATATTGCATGCTATATATATACATATACATATATGCATATTTTTAAAAAAGAATTTTAAAATGGAGAAATGTCATCTGTCATTAAATTTAGTATACCAGAGTCACAAAAGGATTTAGAAAAATGGAATATGCCTAATCTGGATGCTCATAAGACTCCTAACATTCCCATTTCCTTAGTCACTGTCCAGACTTTCTCAGTGATTTTGAAAGGTCCTATGATATTTAGATATCTGGTTTTGGGTATGATCGGAATGCTCCTCAACATACCAGTGCTAAGAAGCTACACAGTTATGCATCCGATGAGGGCATACACATATTCCTATAAATACCCCACCTTCAGGACTTAAATTAGTTGGTTTCTTCAGAGTTAAGCTTTGCTCTAGAGGAAGCCAGGCCTTCTCTTTCTCACTTGTTGCTGTTGTAGCTGATTATCTCTTGGTCAACACACCTTCTGAGGCTGTGCTCATTTCTCCCCTCCAGCTGAAAATACCTGAACCTGCTTCAATAGGAGGCTGTATTTGGTGGATGCTGCTTGGCTCTCCTTGTGTGTTCAGAATGATTATCCCTTGTTTCTGGGCTGAGGAGGAGGAGGAAAGGGAAGAAAGCCCTCTTAAGCCTTGTTTCTAGGGCTACAGTGCAAGATAGCTGACTTGGTGGGGGTTCAGTTGGGAATTTCATCACTTTAAATAATGATATGTATAAACTCACTTTTGTGCTTTGTGAAGCTATAAATTCAGTGTTAAAAAATCCTGAAAGAGACAAGCACCTCTTTCCAGCAGGAATATTAGCACATATGATCCTGAGAGGCAACAGTGACATTCCTACCATAGCACCTCTTGCCAGCTTAGATGTCCTCTCTCCTGTGCACTGTACAGGCAGCCAACAACCCTCCTTCAGGAGTAGGCAGCCCACTTCAGCAGTTGCCAAGAGAAAGCTCAGAGCTGTAATACTAAATGTCTTTTAAAGAGAGAGCTTTTACTAGTAACAAGCTTTTATTTTCCTTTTTATTGTAAGGGATAGACTTACATTTCCCTTCCAGCTATCAGATAGTTGATAATGGAAATAGCATAGATAAGGCACAGTTAGGTTTGGAGACGTCAGGGGAAGACCATAGAATAATATAATTATCCTTTTCTTTGCACAGTACTTTTCTGTACCAGACAAGAATACTAAAATAAGGCAGAGGAACCTCGTTCAGCTCCAGGTAGAATTCCATCCCCTGGAGAGCTCAGGACAATAGCAGCTCACTTCACACCCTACCACTGTACTGCTTTTCATTACAAACCTGTATAAATGCATATGCATTCATTTTTTATTTTTATTTCCATCCCTTCTTCTACCTTTTAAGTACTCTAAATTACAGTGTCATTACTCTTACTGT